>NC_056739.1:1703388631-1703655502 GCF_019279795.1 Protopterus annectens | reverse complement strand
TATGGCAGTTGAGATGTGATGCCACACATCCACCTGGGCTTAACAAAATGACTTCTATTTCTAGCCTATTAAAGTTAAAGGCTAACTTTCATGTTTGATAACTATTTAAAATAAGTGCCACTTGTTTGTCCTAGTGATTTATGTAGTAACAGGTTATGGCTCATTTATTTTATATTCTATTTTTCATTGAACTGTTTTGAATTTAGGTAGTTGACTAGTTCTGTCGTAACTTATAGTTTTAGTGAATGGACAAAGGGTGAATTCCTACTTTATTAACTATTGGGATCATGTGATCGTTTTTATATATAAAAAGGAGATGATGTGTATTGCTTATTTATTCTGAAGAAGTCAGATGGTTTTACACCAACGAAAGAGCTCAACAATAAAGTGTACTGTGTGCCTGTCAGCTGGCCTCCATGCTTTTTAATTTTGTATCAGTTTATTTCGTGTTGTGGTTCTGGCTCTGATAACTTCTGTTTGAGCAGAGGAACCAGGCAGGGGTGTCCTCTTCCCCCTTTGTTATTTGCATTATATTTAGAACCATTGGCAAAGGAAATAAGGAACTAAGAAATTCAAGAATATAATTGGTATGGTAGTCAAGAAAAGGTGGCTTTATTTGCAGATGATATTACTTTATACCTGAGAAAACCAGAAAAGGACATTTCAGTGTTGTGGAACATTTTGAGACAGTTTCATGTCTTTTTAGGATGCAAAATTAATAAATCTAAAACAAAAGCAACAGCTGTAAACTATCTAGTCACACACAGATTGGTTCAGTAATATCCATGTTTATGGGGACATAATAAAATGAAGTACTTAAAGAGTATGGATTAAAATGTTCTCTGTTGTGGCAGCTAAGGATATGTGGGAAGAGACAAAGCAAAACATAACACAAAAACTGAGAAATTGGAAGCTCGGTTTTATGGATATGAATAGCAAGATACAAGCAATTAAAATTATTTTAGTCCCTTTAGTTTTATATACAAGTCAGGCATATTTTTTATCAACTGGAGGAGAAGTTGTAGACAGCAGTTAATAAAGAGCTGAAGGATTTTACCTGTGAGGGGAAGACAGCAAGAGTCAAGTGGGATACGCTGATTCTTCCTATAGAACAAGGTGGTTTGGGATTACTTGATTTGAAGGGGTATTTCAGAGCTCGACAGTTAAGGCTCCTACACATAGCAAAAGCAGAAAGCTATAATTCAAAGTGGAAAGGGATGATGAAACGGGGGGAACCTCAAGAAGCAAGGAGAGACTGGGATTTCAGATGCAGATCCTTAAGGAGAATAACATTAACAATACAAAATATTATAAAATATATATTCAATTATTATATGATTATATTATATAAAAATAGTATAACATTTTATACTCATAAAGTAGCAGAAAGTTTTCTAAGAACTAATTCAACATGAGAATGGAGAAAGGATATTCTGCCTATAGGGATGACTTCAGTTTGGGATATTGGAGAAAACTGGCGAAGGAATCATGGCATTGGGAGCAAATAGAGAGGAAAAGGTAGTAGAATGGGAAGATGTCAAGAATTTATTTAGACTGCAGACTAGATAGTGCCTTCCCTATCAAGGACTGATATCAGTATATAGGCAAAGAGAAAGAAATAAGGGCATCCTAAACAAAAGACCAGCACTGGCAGAGTTTTTAGTAATATCTGGAACATAAGCTGCTGTTAAAAAAAGGATAATTAGTGCAGCTTGTATAATATTGCATGATAACTATAATATAATTGCATGATAACTTGTTGGCGGGACAAATTTGTGTCCAAGAGGCTCCCCGTTCTGTGGAATAGACTCCCTCTCCACATCAAGCAAAGTAACTCATTAACCCTTTTTAAGTGCAACCTGGATAACTGGGTGGGGAACAGAAAATACACCTCTGGGATTCCACCTTTCTCCCTGCTGGACAGGAGCATCGGGTGCTGACTTGCCAGAACATGGGTTAAATTCTTGGCTTGGCTTGTAAGGGTCTCAGGGCCAATAGCCTACTAAAGTCCTATGATCCTATGATTCTAGGAATCAATCATAGGTGGTTATAAAGGATTGGAAGAGAGATTGAATAAGCAATTTACAAAGAAACAATGAGGGATATATGTATGTCTCCCAAATATGCAACACGGTCTAGAAGATTTAATATCTTTGCTTGGAAGTGTTTACATAGGTATTTTTATACCCCAAGTAGACTCCAAAGAATTTTTCCTCAGGCAGATAGCAAATGGTGGTGTGATGGGGAAGAAAGAGATAATTGGGAACATATTTTCTGGGGATATAATGAAACTAGTATAGCTAAGGAATTTTTTGTGAGCTATGATACAGAATTGGAATTACCTAGACATAATAAGGCCTTGCTGAGTCTAGTCATGGTGGCTGACAAAAAATCAATTACTAGAAAATGGAAATCAACTGTACTAGAAGTATTGAATATAGTAACAGAGATAAAACAACTGGAAATGGGGTATTTAGAAAAGGGTAGGAGCAAATTACATAGAAAAAAATGGGAATTGTGGGAACAGTACGTGCAGTATAAAGTTTTGGTGGAGGAATGTGGTTTAAAAGAATGCAGGATTTGAGTGAGCCATGTAATGTTTGACTGACAATGACTGGATAGATTGTAAGTGGTATTTAATGTTTGCAACTGAAAGTATCTTGATATGGTTTGTTTTCATTTATAATAATGTATGATTGCCTATGCAATAATTGATAATTTAATAAAGATGTTTCTTGTTTAAAAAAGAATGCAGTTGGTATGGTGTTCAAGAAAAGTTGGCTTTATTTGCAGATGATATTATTTTGCACCTGATAACACCAGAAAAGGGCATTTCAGTGCTGTGGAACATTCTGAGACAGTTTCACGTTTTTTTTCAGGATATAAAATTAATGCAGGCAAAGCAAAGGCTATAGCTCTAAACTATGTGCCCACACATGAATTGGTTCAGAAATACCCATATTTATGCAGACATGATAAAATGAAGTATTTAGGAGTGTTGGTTAAAAAGGATATGTGGGGTGAGACTAAAGAAAAGATAATACAAAAACTGAGAAACTTGCCAATGGATAGGGAGAGTAAGCAGTAAAATGTTTTAGTCTTTTTACTTTGGTATACAGGTCAGTCATATTTTTATAAACTAGAGGAGAGGTTGTGAATAATAATTAATAAAGAGTTGGAGGATTATATCTGGGAGGGGAAGAGGGCAAGAATCAAGTCGGATAAGTTGATCCTTCCGATAGAACAAGGTGGTTTAGATTTACCTGATTTGAAGGGATATTTTAGAGCTACACAGTTGAGGCTGATATACATAACACAAGCAGAAAGCTACAGTTCATAGTGGAAAGGGATAATGATGAAATGGGTGGGGGATTCAAGAAATAAGGAAAGAGTGGGATTTTGGATGCAGATCCTTAAGGAAAATAGCAACGGTCATACAGAATATTACAGTCATAAAGTAGCAGAAAGTATGCTAGGAACTAAGCCAACACATGAATGGAGAAAGGAGATTCTGCCAATAGGGATGACTTCAATAAGGTGTACAAAGAGTAGACAGGAGAGGGCTCAAATTTACTGCAGAAAACTGGCAAATGAACCAAGTTATTGGAACAGATAATTGGAGAGGGAAATGTGATAGAATGGGAGGAGGCCAAGAAGACATTTGGACCGCAGGCTAGAGATTGCCTTTACTATTAGGGACTGATATCGGAGTATAGGCAAAGAGAAATAGAAAGGGTAATCCTAAGTGAAAGACCTTCACTGGTTGAGTTTTCAGTTGAATCTAGAACAGAAGCTGCTGTTAAAAAAGGATAATTAGTAGGGCATATGAAATATTGCACAATAACTATGGGTATGAAACAAAGGAGGTCAGAAAAGATTCGGAAGAGAGATAATTAGATAAGCAATTTACAAAGAAACAATAGCAAGATATATGTTTGGCTCCCAAATATGCAACAAAGTCTAGAGGATTTATTATTTTTGTCTGAAAGTGTTTGCATAGGTACTTTATGCCCTAAGTAGACTCTAAAGATTTTTTCCTTAGGTAGATGGTAAATGCTGGAGGTATAATGGGGAAGAAGGAGATACCTGGGCTTATATGTTTTCAGAGTATAAGGAGTTGGCAGACTTTAAAAATTCCCAACAGAGTACTGTGTCAGGAATGAGTGTAACTAAGGGATACAGGATCTGAATTACCTAGACAAGTAAGGCTCTGTTAAGTTTAATTCTGGTGGCTGCCAAAAAAGCAATTACTAGAAAATGAAAATCAAAGTCTAAAGGAACCATACCTGAAGTAGTGAATATTGTAACAGACGTAAGTGACAGGAAGTGGGATCTTCAGAAAAGGGTAGGAGTAACTTATGTAGAAAAAATGGAAGTTGTGAGAACAATACATGCAGAAAATGTTTTGAAGGAGGAATGAGGTTTAAGAGAAAGCAGGAATTGAACAATTTATTCAATGTTGGATTGATTATATTGTATAGTACAACAAATGTATAATGTTTGTAAATGTGAACATGTTAAAATGGTTTGATTATTTTTATATAAATATAAGTTTGCCTATGTCACAAGTGATAATTCAGTAAAGGTGTTTAAAAAAGGTTAAGTAGTTTAGCAAGTATATGAACTTATGTAACTTATTTAAATCACCTCTTAATCATTTTGGAATTTTACTTAATGACTGTAAGATCACTAAATTTACATTCTGGGATAAGTTTCTCTGCTTTGTTGCCACTGAGTGTTTGGATAGGATCTGGTTTTCCAGTGCTCCTAAAATGGATTAAATGGGTATTCAAAGAATTAATGAATTAATCCACTTTCAGTCTTGTTTAACAAATATATTATTAACAGAGCACTTTTACCTTAGTAGTATTAAACTGATATTGAAAGTTATTAATTATATACCTCAGTTAAATAGCCCCAGACACACACACACACACACACACACACACACACACACACACACACACACACACACACACACCCCTCTTCTTCAATGGAAATACGTTTTAGAACCATTTTATCATTTTTTTTTCTTTTTCTTTTTTTTTTTTGATTAGGTTGGACGATCAACAGAAAGCATGATTGACTTTGTAGTAACGGACACATCCCCTAGTGGAAGCTGCAATAATGAGGGGCAGTCTGCACAAAGTACTATCTCTCGCTATGCTTGTCGAATCATCTGTGAACGAAACCCACCCTACACAGCAAGGATCTATGCTGCAGGCTTTGACTCTTCCAGAAACATTTTCCTTGGAGTAAGTGAGTCATTAAAGTTTGGCAAGAAGTGTAGAGATGAGGGCAAATACGGAAAATTTAAAATCCAGCAATATTATTTAAAGATGAAGAATGACATAAATGTTTCCATATGTCTGG
Source organism: Protopterus annectens (assembly GCF_019279795.1). Classification (NCBI taxonomy): domain Eukaryota; kingdom Metazoa; phylum Chordata; order Ceratodontiformes; family Protopteridae; genus Protopterus; species Protopterus annectens. The sequence continues at coordinate 1,703,650,129 of NC_056739.1, read as the reverse complement.
GAATACAGGGACATATTACTGTGCCTTTATCTAATTTTGCAGTATTTATGCAATGATTAGAGAAGCACAGCCTTAATTAACCTGAGCATATGAGTCTGTATCCTTTTCATCCTGAGTAACTTGGAGCTGGTTGCCTGTGATGTTATGATATATACTATTTAGTGCTTCAACCTTCAAAACATTTTTCAACACACACACACACACACACACACACACACACACACACACACGCACACACATACCCATACACAGCCTGAGTATGAGACCATGAACCATTTGCTTCACTAGCACAAATGGTTCAACAGTGTGATGACACTGTTCCAAACATTCATGGCATAGAAGCATTACTGGAGTGCTAGTCTTTGAAGAAATTTAGTTTGTCCCTGCCTTTTTGTAACAATTTCCATTGTTTAGCTTTGAACACTGAACACTAATGTCCAACCTCATCAGCAAATAAACTGATTTTATTTGAAATGTCAAAGGTGATGATAGTGATAACCCGTACCAAATCAGTAGCCCTACCATTCAGTGAAACTCGCCGTCAGAGGTATTCTGCCTGCTCCCATTTCCCCAAATTGAGCAATTCACAAATGTTTTAAATATGTGTAGCATTTTTTATGAGACAGCAGTATGTGCAACTACTTTTTCCTCCCTTGCAGGATACGTTTCTTTTTTCCCAAGGTTGTACAACTCTGACGTTAATTTATTTAGGTAAAAAGGGTATGGGGTGGAGTCAGTTTATTTAGGTAAAAGAGATATGGGATGTGATGTACCTCAATGAGGGATTTACAGGGGGACTCACTCCCTACAAAAACTCCTTAAAAATTCATTTCTAGGACTGTTGTTTGTAGGTTTAGTATGTATGTTTTTTCTATAAGTTTAACCATAACTTCTTGTGAGGGATCCTTCCAGGCAGCACACATATACAGCTGTGGTTTATGAAGAGGACAGTCGAAAGCCTGAATGTAAATAATTGATAGTGTTAATTTCTGCTACAGATACACGTGGGGGTAACATGGATGAAACTCTGGATGACAGCACAGGCAGTAAAAGTAAAAACCATACAAACGGGGGAATGTATGCAATGTAAAGGCAAAAAACAGTGCCACAGCGTAAAAAGGTACTCAACATACTCTAATTGCTACATACTTAAAATACTGGATTAGCTAGGTAAAATACACTGAGCAATTTTATGTTATGGCTTAATGTAAATATAGCAGAATACATAAAGTTGCTGTTCATGGAATGACTGATTACAGGTTTTCTTCCCTTCATAGTGCCTTTTGTAAGACAGTAACAAAAACTGTCAATGTGTCAAATATTAGAGACCCCTAGACACACACAAACACACACATATACACAAAGTCTGGGTATGAGGCCATGAGCCATTTGCTTCGCTAGCATAAGTATTACTGCTGTGTTAGTCTTCCTCTCTTCCCATCATGCTCTCTTTGTAGCATTCTTGTAAATGCTCAGTGTTAAGGAAGCTGAATGTGAGACGGAACTAATTTACTCCAGTGTTTGTCATTACACTGAGTCATAGAATTTGTCTTATTTCTATGTTTAAGTGATCTGTGTTTTGGCCCATTCTTCATGTACAGCACATATATAGAGGATTATAAATGGGTTTCTTTTCATAACCAACTCATTATATGACTGAGAAATGGATGCCAGAAAATCCACTTCAAGAGCATAATGAAGCAAAGCTTGAGAGGTAAATCTTGACATCCATTTCAGCTGTATTATTACTAAATTCAGTGAAACCCAGTTATAATTTTTTATAGTAAACAGAGCTTTGTCTGTTCCATGTACTACCAAATATATATAAAAGGAATAAAAGAAATAAAGAAAAAAGTGTAGTTGCACTAAGTATCTTACAGTGCTTTCACCCATTTCTGTAGTAGATGGTGCTATAGCTGTTTTAGTGTACCATAAGATAGATAAAATTAGGGGGGAAAAAAAAGATATTGTCAGAATGAAGTGCTTTATACCTTTGAAAGAACACACTACGTGTCTATGTTATAGATAGCAGCCAGAAGCAAACTGAGTCTCGAACAGCTTTAAAAGCTGTAATACATTTTACTGTGCCAAACACAAATAGAGAAGTGTGGCAACACAATGTATAATTACATGTCTTAAAAGTGGTTTCTTCTTTCCACCGGCAGCATGAAGATGGAAAACTCTTTCATTTTTGTATCCCTCACTGTTCTGAGGTGGCTGTTGTGTATGCTGTAGGGCTAAATTGGAGCACAGCAGTTTAAAAAGATTTTTAGCTTAGCTCTTTTTGCCTCCATGGTTGCCAGTTTTCATACCTCCTTGCAGTGGGACTCATCCTGATCATCCCTGTGCTAAAATTGCCCCCAGTACAATATGGGGTGAGATGACAAGAGAGGCTGTTATCTAAGCAGCCGTGAGAGATCCTTGTGTCCCTGCCTGCATCCTGTCTTTCCTCTTGCCTTCCCTGGATGTATACCATTTTCCCCTGCTGAGGTAAATCCAGTTTGTATCTCAGACACGTGCCCTATGGGGACCTATATTGCTTGTCACTAGGCAGGGTACTACATAGTACATGATCCCCAAAAGCCTCATTTCATCAAAGATGTGAACTATGGGGTCATTTCTATTTAAGTCCTAACCTCACCCTGTTGGTGATGCATGCACCTGTATCACCGCAGGAGCTATCATTGCCTCACTATCCTACATATGTACACTGCCTTGTATGTGAGGACAAGGACTACCATGGCTGGCCTGGATAGCCTCACTGCATAGCCTTTCTGTATTGGCAGTAGCTTTCTGTGCTTTGGCTTTCCATCATAGCAATGGAGCAGCAGCAGCAGAAGTGATGTTGAGGAACCCCATAGCATTCCCCCAGGATGAGCACGTCATAGTTGCTTATTTCCCACCAACCCCGGCTCTTCTAGCATCTGAGCTGCTAATTAAACGTGGGTAGCCTGGGTTACAGTTGGGGTTGTACCCCTCTGTGCCACAGAGCCAGAAATTATTAAACATCTTTCTTATGTCAGAAGGATGCTTAGCATGTTTGTCTTTTTCCCAGTTTTGGAGTATAACCACAGTGTTCCGTGTACTACATTAGTGTTAGTTTTATGTTTTTTTTCCCCATGGTGACGCTTGAGTTCTTAGATATACGAGTAGAACAGTTATTTATAACTTATACTGAGATGACTCATGATTCACATTTGCAACCCCCCAGCACAGTGCACAATTCACTGTAAGGCTATTAATTAACTAATACTGTCTTCTTTGCAGTGTTATAGTAATTCTTGACCATATCACATCAGTCATATTGCTCTTTGGCTACAGTATTTCACACCACTTCTCAAAAAAAAAAAAAAAAAAGTACATCAAATAACTCCTCTCTTTTGTTTATGTTTTTTGAAAGTGAGAATGCTAATCTTCCTGTCTCACCTCCGTTTGGTTAAAAGTACCTGATGCATAAAAGAGGGAGCCCCCTGCTGGCTGATACCTGTCAAGGAACCTAACATATCTGTAACACCTTGCATTTTCTCAGCTTCCTCACTGCATGCCATGATCCTAAGGAAATATTCATTTCCTGTCATCGCCTCAGAATGTCTACTCCATGGATAGCTACTTAGCAGTGTGGCAGCTGTCCATTGAGTAGAAAGCTGCCTAGCACTGCGGCTGTGATTAAACAGTAAACGGGGTGAAAGTTCAAAGAGTGCTTGTGTGATAAATTGACTTCTTACTGCCTGGATTCTGGATTTGAACATAACTACCTACATTTTCCTTTTTTTATTTTATTTCCTCATTCTTTAATGTCCTTACAGGTCCTTGAAGTGCTTATTGCCGAAAAAAAAAAAGAGATGGTGTACATTAAAATGAATGCATATATCTTTCACATTTCAAAAAACTTTAATATGTAATGCATACTTCTTGGATACTAGAACTGCATTGTAACTGTATATTTTACGCTGAACCCATACACCTTAAAGTGGTCTCTTTCAGTATTGCAACAAGTAATGCAGCTTAGGAATGCATGTACAATAAACTACAATTCTTACACAGAATCAATAATTCCTTTTCCATAGGACACTCCTTTGGATAAACAAAGCGATTTGCTGTTTGCAAAGAGTTTATGGTATTCTGCACCAACATTATGACCTTTCAGTGGGTACTGATAGCAGACTTATTGTTAAACATTAACAGCCACAGTAATATGTGCAACTAATTTGTATGAATATGTTTCAGCAAAAGAATGGTAGAAAAATATTGAATGTGGGTTACTGTTACATCCTGCAAGAAGTTAAAGCATCGTAACGTATAAAGCAGACTTTGATCACCAGTAAATGATTTACATGAGGGGAAAATGTAGTTTAATTGAAAAGCAGATATATTATAAATACGTTCAAACTAATGAATGAATGTCTTATATGATAGCAGCTGTAGCAAAAATAGAATATGCAAACTACAGAACAAAGATTATTTAAAAGAATCTATTGTATGACAGCAGTCATACAAAAACAGAATACTCAAACTTCAGAAATACGCTATACAAATATTTCCTGAACATCCAAATAAACCAGAACTTAAAAATAATTAAGAGTACCTTTGTAGATCATCAAGAATTTGAACAAATACATGGAGTATATATCCACGGTGGTGCAGCGGTAGCGTTGTTGCCTCACAGCAAGAGGTTCTCTTGTTCGATTCTCGGCTGGAGTGTGGGGAGTGCCTTCTGTGTGGAGTCTGCATGTCCTCCCTGCAGTTGGGTGGGCATTTGAAAGACATGTGTAAATGGGTGTGCCTTCGTTGAAGGTTGGACGTCGAGCTGGCACCTCAGTGTTCGTGAAAATCTGCTGCCAATCATTAGCGGACCGGAGTTCCGCTGTGGCGACCCCTAACCGGGAAAAGCTGAAAGACAACAACAACAACATGAAGTATATAGCTCTAGAATGCAGGTCCAGCTCAATGCTGGGTCTCCTCCTTTTTGGTATTTACCTCTCAGATCTCCAAGCAGAGAGCCAAGACCTCTGGCTAACAAAGTTTGCAGACAGTTGCAAACTGGTGGTTGTTGTTTAAGTTCACCCTATAACACCATAACCCTCCAGAATAAACTCTCCCTAGTAAATTGTTGGTGTTCAAAATGGGCTCAAACTAAATGCTAAAAAGTGTAATATCATCACTTTTGATAGACAACCTCCTCCTCTCATCATATTAGACAACACACTTCTATAAAAGGAAATTGTAATTAAGGAACTAAGTAGTTGGGTTGATAGCTCCCTCTCTTTTCACCATCATGTGACAACAGTTGTCTAGAAATCCATTTGTTAGCCCAGCAAATTGCCAAAGAAATACAGTAAACTCTCAGTTAACTGGCACCCATGGGGATTGGTAGATGCCAGATAACTATAGTTTCTGGTTGCTTGAGAGGTGCTATTAAAAGTAGGCCTGACTAATAGTGTGCCCTATACTATTTGTGTGGTTTGACTTGTTCTCAGGTTGAGGAGAGAGGGAATTTTTTCCTATCTTACTTTTTAAAACTCTAAAACTCTAAAAACGTAAAGTATATTTCTGCTGGGGGGAAACAGAAAGTGCAACACATGAACATTTTACTGCATTTGTTCAATATATATATTTTTTGTTGGTTGCTTGAGAGTGCCAGTTGCTTGAGTTCTGGTTAACTGAGAGAAAGAGGTAATCACTCCCTTTTACTTAGCATTGATCAGGTTAGTTATCAAGTACAGCGCCACTTTTGGAATGTATCCCACTAAACATTTCAACAATTAGGAAGATCGCAAAAGTTTGTAACCAAAAAGTTCGGAGGCCAAAAAGTCTCTGATGCCAAGAGATGCTGGAAACTATATCTGTTTATTCAGTGTCTTACAGACTTTTGAGGAGGGATCTCTGTCTAGCTTAGATATCTGCCCTTAGAGGCCCGATTGTCCTGGGCCCCCTGTTTTTCCATAAGTCCAATATTTCCACCAATACTAGAACCAGAGTCCTAAACCTTCACCAAAAGATAAATAAAACCTGGTCTAGGGACAGGTTTATAGCTCAGCGCATCTCAAACCTCTGGACTAAAGTTTCACTGTGCATTAAGCAGTGCAATTCACTGTCTTTTTTTAAATATAAACTAGAAGACTGGATGGGTATCCACAAATTTACTCCAGGATTAACAAGTGTGGCCCTCCTGGAGAAAAGAGGTGTGGCCTGAGGGAAGGTACTGGCAAGGAGAGAGTGGTTCTGAGACTCAGCCTTTCCAGCACTAGCTTTACTGAATTTGCTCATAGTTTGCAGCTTCTTTTACATTTAAGTACATTTAAGTAATAATCCATGATTGGGTGATAGTGCCACAGGATTTACTAATGGTTGGTATGGTGTGATCATCAGGGTAGTGCCCAAATGATCAAACAAAGCCAACCATGGGTAAATCCTGTGATACCCACAATCAGTCATGGGTTGTTGCTGTTATAGAATCACACTATTTAAGAAAGAAAATTAATTACCTTTCTCAGTAATGGGATTGCATAACTGGAGTGTAGTGTTCTTCCTCATTCCATGGACAAAACTGCTCTACCGTGCATGCATATGGCATACACATCCATATGCTTGCATTGTACTTAAGAGTATTGCTGGAAGTGGAACAGAGAAGAGGGTATTTTTTTATCACTTTGTCCCTCTGCCTTTTTTTTTTTATTGTAAGAAAGAAACTTTAATGTCCAGCATAATAAAGTGATGGAATTTGTGACTGATTTTAAATTTTTACAAGAGGCAGAGCAAAAATAAGAGGAAAATGAGGGACATTTTGCAAATCTCTAGGCAGTTGACAGGTATAATTCCTATAATGCAGTAGGCATAAGTCTCAACTGTATAGAAGTTTGCAGAATATTTGCTGATTTTTCTTATATTTTGCCCTGTCTCTCCATAAAATGTGGTATGATGGTTTTAAGTAGCATATACCAATAGAAAGTATGTCTGGTCAACAATACTTTAGCAACCAGACTTTTTTATAGGTTCATAGGTAGGTACTAGGCTATCGGCCCAAGGGCCTACGTAAACCTAGCCAGCAAGGTTCCATAGCTTATGCCACCCAAGAAAGTTATTTTCCTGTGCCACTGTCCAGCAGAGACGCAGAAGTGATCCCCGGGGTGTATTTCCTATTTCCCATCCACTCATCAAGATTTTTCTTGAAGAGTGTTAATGTTGGTAATATGCCAGATTTACAATGGATTCATTTATTGGATTGCCCAATCAGCTTGCACATTTTAGAATGCTAATTACCCATTATTGTATAATATTTCTTAACCTGCTTTTACTTCTAGGGGTTATTTCACTCTGTCCTCGAATTATGGAGAAGGGAGTTTGACTATAGAGCTATATCAGGACTCAAGTAAAATGGAACCATTTGACATTCCAGCACACTTCTTATGAGTGACCGGTCTCTGGGGCTGCATAGGATAACTTGTTATTAGACAAAAAACAACGAAGAAGTTACAATGGAAAGTCAGAAGGGAAGGTAGCAGGTCCAAATTTCCTACAAATGTTTGTATTCTGAAAAAAATACATAATTAATCAGAATTTAACTACTTCTAGTGAATCCTTCTTACTTTACTTCCTCTGATCAATAAAAATAATAGTGGTGCCAGCAATGTTTTGAAGCCACTGACAGATTTACTTTGATGCAAAGCTCCTTTCAACCAACAGAAACTAAACTTGACAGACGGGAATCTATCTCCCTACAGCCATCATCCACAGCCAGGTGTACACCTTATTTTCCTCTCCAACTGATAAAATGAACTGGACTGCCTATGCCTGCTCCCTGAAAACATGGAGTACTCAGGTAGTCATAATGATGTCTAATTCTGTTACGTTGAATGTAATTTCTTTCTATACCGCCATCTAAAAATATGCACTAATATAGACTGTGTATGCCTGCAGTCACCATAGTTACACACACTATCAAGGGATAATGTTTTCAGTTATAATTCTCAGCTTGTTTAATTAGCAGGTTTTATTCCTTTTTTTTTTTTGCTTTAGTATTAGTATATCTGATTTATGTTGTTTGGTATCCACAGATGTTTGCTTAGCTCTGGTAATGATGCAAAACTGGATTCACCTTCTGCCATTCTGTCTCTGTTTAATCAATCAGTTAGTTTGCTGGTAGTAACTTCTACAGAGCTCAAAGGTGTTCATCTTTATGGTATTCTGAGTGCTTACCTTATTGTTGTTTTTTTTATCTTCTGATGGATGGTAACCACAGCAGACTTGTAGATTGTAAAAACATGTAGGGAAGAAGCAGTCCAGCCCTATGATGGATTCCACACTGCATGTAGTTGTCTTTGAAGTAGAAAGCTCCAGCAATAGAGCACAGATGAGTACACGTCACAGCTTGTTTGTCGAACAGTATAGGACTTGACTTTAGCCCTTCCACCATGATATCCTTTCCATTTCGGTCTATTCATCAGTTTATGCTGCAGAGGATGCTGGGCTTCCCAAACTGCTTAATGTTAAAATGAAAAGAAGTATAGTGACATTTCGTTAAGAAAATATTCAAGATTCTTATAGGAGTTTGTATCATGATTAGGTTTTTGCTTTCATTGGTAGGAGAGGGCGGCAAAATGGCGGACTCCTGATGGACTGATGGATGGTCTCACAACAAATGGAGTACTCGTGATGCATCCGACAGGGGGATTTTCTGAGGACTCTTCCCCCGGAATGTGGCAAGAGATATCAGTCTGTGGAAATGTCTATGCCTTGCGCGAGAGCAGATCAGCACAGCAGCGGGGGAAGCTGGTGAGTATGTGAAACATTCTGTTTTATATTGGGAAGGAGAAAGATTATGGCAGTGAATGAGTTATTAGACCAGCCTTCACTGTTGTTTGTAGACTGGAAGGTTGTGTAAGATATGGACTTAAAATGATGTTTTAAATTTCAGATGTTTTACTAAAAGAACATGAATTATTTTTAAGCAATGGGAGAAAAAAAATGCAACACCCAGCTTCAGTAAAACATTTATGTTTACAAATGCAGGAACATTCCCAGGTACAGTTTGTGCTGCTCATGTCAATACCTAAAGCATGTATTCTTACAAGTAATTGTTGTACTTTTTCTTGTAAATAAGGATGGGTTGCTAAGTGGAATTATTTAATTCAATGCAACTTCCCATATTGACGATAGTGTCACTCAGTAAGGTGCTGACTTTGTTTGCAAACAGAGAGAAGAAAAATAATATGTATATGTTTAAGAAATAAAGCCCCTGATATCCAGTGTAGAGCCATGATATGTCATTTCAGACGATGTGACATGTTCTGAAAATTGTTCTTTGCAAAGGATCTGCATACACAATATAAAAACAAAAATGTAATTTTTTTCTAGAGATAGAAATGAAGGGGACTTTAACTTGGTGAATCTTGTTCCTGGTACTCTAGATATTCAGCAGTATGATTCATGTGCTTATGTTGTGTGTGTGTGTGTGTGTGTGTGTGTGTGTGTGTGTGTGTGTGTGCATGTCTGTGTGTGCATGTGTGTGTGTGCGTGTGTGTGTATGTGTGTGTGCGCGCACATGTGTGTGCTTGTGTGTGTGCGTGTCTGTGTGTGTGCTTGCGCGCGCGTGTGTGCACGCGTCTGTGCATGTCTGTGTGTGCGTGTGTGTATGTGCGTGTGTGCACGCATATGTGTGTGCTTGTGTGCATGTGTGTGTGCATCTGTATGTGTACGCATGTGTGTGCTTGCGCGCGTGTGTGTGTGCACGCGTCTGTGCATGTCTGTGCGTGTCTGTGTGTGTGTGTGTGTGTGTGTGTGTGTGTGCATGTCTCTGTGTGTGTGTGTCTGTGTGTGCATGTCTGTGGGTGCGTGTCTGTGTGCATGTGTGTGTGCTCACGCGAGTGTGTGTGTGGTGTGTGTGCATGTCTGTGTGTGCGTGTCTGTGTGTGCGTCTGTGTGTGCGTGTCTGTGTGTGTGTGCGTGTGTGCGTGCGTGTGGTGTGTGTGCATGTCTGTGTATGCATGTCTGTGTGTGCGTGTCTGTGTGGGCGTGTCTGGGTGTGTGTCTGCGTCTGTGTGTGTCTGCGTCTGTGTGTGCGTGTGTGCATGTGTGTGTGTGTGCACGTGCGTGTGTGTGTGTGAATATATGGGCGAACAGCACCCATCAGAGAGGGTGATATGGCATACTGTGGTCACTCAGTTTAAAAACATTCATACATACTTAATATGGTCAGAAGAAAACTGTGTCATCCCTCTTGGCTGCCTAATGGCTGTATCAGACACCTTCCAACTGTACCTTCCTGATGCTGTTTCTTTCATTCCACCCTTCTTAGGACTCTATGAAAGAATGTGGATTACTGTGTATTACATTCTTAGGAATTTCATTAAAATCTGTGTATAGCCATCTCTTTTACTGTGGGAGAAGGTAGGGGGAGAAAGTCAGTGGACAAGAGTATGTGAACAGGGGATATCAGAGGAGTGCCAGTGAGCATGGTGAAAGAGAATGTGGGAGATGCATCAGTGAAAGAAAGCAAAGAGGAAGGTCAGGTGGAGACAGTAAAGCCAACTGAGAAGAGGGAGAGAGAATGCCAGAGATGACCATGCAGGAGCCAACAACACAAGGACAGCATTAGAGCAATAAAAAAAAAGAGAAGCACTCAGTCAGATGGGATGGATGGATGCCCAAAAGGGCAGAGCAGTTTAGAGGGTTTGTAGGAGAACTACAGGAGAGATGAGGAAAACAGCACATGCTGCACAGGCAGAGATGCTGCTTGCACAGAGAGTGAGAGGGCTGTTTTGTGGAATTGAATGGCAAAAGGTTGCAGATAGGAGAGTTACAGCCATGGTTCAGGAAGAAGCCAGTGTGAGGACAGAGAAGAGTATTTTAGTGATCGGAGACTCAGTCACCCGGTCACCAAAGGGATTGAGTGTCTTAATAAGACAGACAGTGAAACAAGATTATATCAAGTTATTCACCAGGCTAAGTGACCTTTGATATAGTAGCTTAATGTTGAGTGTACTGGTACTGCTTTCACTGTTTTTACTGCTAAATTAACAAGTTTTTGCTATAACTAGTTTACCAGTTCCTTCTGGTGACAGAATGCTTTTAGGTTAGTTGTAGGCATTACTTTCTACCGAGGCTAAATTCAAGTGCTGTACTACTGGTTGGTGTGCTTTATCAGTCTTTTTGTTGCTTATTTTCTCTGTTATAAATAAAGAAACTTAGAGTGATGCTGCGCATTGCGCAGTAGTGCAGCTGACTGCTTTGTACTGATGCAGGAATTTAGAGCTTTAAATTTCTCTGTGCATCCTACTCCTTCAATGTGTATTGTACTTTGGAATAATCAATAGCTGCGCTAAGAGGCTCTGGTTCATCCTAGGCTGTATGTTGCTCTTTCTGTGTAACTTAGATTGTGTGTCTTAGACAATCAGCATCTCCAGTAAATGAACTCCAAAACCACAGGCACAAGTCCCCCTTCAGAAACACCTGAAACAATGGATTCACACTTTCCAACTCTCTCTGTAGCCAGCCTTGTTGAAAGGTGCATCCTAAAACAAAGTAGCAATTGTCTCATGTTTACTGACAACTAGCTACTGCTTAAACCAGCAGACACAGTTTGTGGGAGGTGTAGTTATACAACTATTGAATGCAAGACTGTCTCACAAAGGCACAATAAATAACAAGTAGGTTGTCAGTACCACACAACCAAACACTAAACAAAGCACACACATAGACCTACATATGCTGAGGTTCTTAAAAGTAACCTTCCTAAACTACAAAGGCTTCCTCAAAGTAACCTAAGAAACAAGTATCCTTATCAGCCTCATAGTCAGACATCACAGGCAGCATCAGCCATGAAACATACATCTAAGAGTCACACTGACTCAAACGTCCATAAGGCAAACCTCCATGCAATCCAATATGTCTTGAATAAAAGGTTCTTTATGCTGACAGTCTTGGTGGATGCCTGGTTCGTACATTCCTGTGTATTTGCTTTTATCCTACTGGGCGACTTTTGGCTGATTTGGGTATTTTCTTTTATATGCAATCCAATATCTTAGTCATAGGTGACTCCATGGTGAGACATAATGATGCACCACTCACCAGGCTGTACAAAGAGAGGGTCACAGTCATTTGGCTATCAGGCATCTGGCTTCACCACAGCATGCAAGCACTCAGGTCCTCACAACTTCAGCACATATATGGCACAGTCATAGTACACATGGGTGTAAATGACTTGAGATTTACCTCCCTGGAATACATAAAGAGCCTTTGAAATATGTGTCTGAGGCGAGTATGAACTTAGCCTTGAGCAGTATTCTACCATCACCAAGAGTAATGCCGCAATATGAGCAGAAAATTATTGATATCAAAAGCTGACTTAGCTTCTGATGTCATTCAAAGAGGGATCAAAATATAATCAGCCAGGAAAGAGATTGTAGAGAGTCCCACTGCTTTGCCAAGGATGGCCTGTGCTTCTCTGCTAAAGACTTTTGTATATGGGTTAAATCCTAGCCCACTGTCATAGTGTCTTTTTTAGGCAATATTATTCTTCAAAAGCTTCCAACATAATTAAACAATCCAGATAACATTAAGGTATGGTTGCAAAACACTAGGACCCTGTCAGAAAAAGATCCACCCCCTACAAGCACTCCTTACCTGAAAAATGTCAGTATATGCGTCGTCAGAGACACCTGGTTTAGGACCATTTAAAGCACTCTATCAGTGTATGGTTTCAATACCTATCATGCAACGAAGGCACTAGAGGTGGGGGTGTCACATTATTCTTAAAACATTCATCCCCATACTTGTTAATCAAGATAGTGACCAAACTTCTCCACATCTAACTTACTATTAACAAAATCCCTTATCATATCATAACTAACTGTAGGACCACCTGTATGTCCCCCTTGGCCCTTACCTGCTACCTAACTAGTACAGAGTCTGTATGTATTAAACCAAACACCATTCTCCTAGGAAATGTAAGCAACCCTCCATAAACTGGGAGAATTTTACATCCTCAAATGTGTATGCTCAGTGATTTCTGGACTTCATCGTTGCAAACCTCCTGGACCAGTTAGTCTGCAACCCAATGACAGACAATAAAATCTCAGCATTACTAATATGGAGAAGATTTACTCCACACCAATTGTAACTTCATCCCTGGTCAAATAAGACAACAAGTCATCACATTCACTACAAGACTGAAGCCTGAATGATCTTCCATCAAGGTTCATTTATTGGCCATTTCAGCATGTCTGTCCATAGAGCCTCCACTTTTAGTGCAGTCTCGTGTCCAAATGTTTTTGAAAGGGGTGTTGTTTAAGAGGCCTCCAAGAAAACCTGAGGTCTGTCCTTGGGATCGTAGTTTTTCATTAGAGAAGCTAACACTTTTTATTTATTTATTTTTGATATTTGTTAACTGGGAAAAGTCCGACTGGGCAAGTGCCCTTTTTCAGCGGAGGCCCAGGGAGAAAAGCTGCAAACATGAGAAATGAATAGGTACAAAAAAATAAAATAATATATTAAGTTAACAAAAACAGAGTTAAATTTTAGCATCAGATAGCGAGGGAAAAAAAACATGAAACAGTTGTATAACACTTGCTCCATTTGAACTGGCTAATCTGGCTGACTTGAGGTTCTTAACTCTGCCCTCTGCAAGAAGAATATCTGAGTTGCAAGCTCTTACGGTGAGTCAACCATGTCTCATTTTCCACAGAGACAGGGTTTCTTCGAGGAATAATCCTTTTATGCCTAAAGTGATATCCGAGTTTACTTTAAGCCAAACTATCCATCTCCCTTTCTTTTCCTGAAGCTAAAATGAGGGAGAAAGGATAGTCCATACCTTGGAAGTCCACAGATAACTCAGATACTATAGTGACAGAATTAAGTCTTTCAGGTCTTCAGATCAATTGTTCATTTTATTTATTTATTTATTTTATTTTATTTTACATTTGTTGACCGGGCTAGTCCAGCTGGATATATGTCCATTTTCAGTGGAGGCCTGGGGAGAAAAGCTCCACAAATTACAACAACATAAAAGGTCAAGACAAAGACAATAACAGTATAATTTGGTACATAAGTTTTAACAATTATAGTACAAGCCTAAGATTATATATTTTATATTTCAATAGGAAAAAGGAAAAATTTATCTAAGAATAGATGAATAAGACTAATGCATTTGTATTAGAAATGGTGTAGTACAAATCTTTATAACATATTACAAAATTAGATACACCTAGTAATTTATGATAAGAGATACTGAGGTCTCACAAAAACCTAAGAAAGAAAAACACTAGAGATCAATAGAGTATAGAAGAACAGCAAACAAGGATGGATTTTTAGTGTTATTTAACGCATAGGTTGTGATACTATATGAAGGTGTTTGATCATTCCACTGTATATACTTATTTACATGAGAAAAAATCCTAAGGAAGGTTAAGCTCACTAAAAATTAGTGAGACAACACAAGATCATGATAGGCTAGGAATTGTGGTTGTCTAGTTAATAGTTAGGTACTTAGTCTGGGTTAACACAGGGGCATAGCCAGTGTGATTTGAGGTAGGGTTTAAGCTTGCTTTTAAATAAGCTGACAGAGGATATTGAGGTTAGCTGGCTTGGGAGGATGTTCCAGGCTTTACCTACTGTATTGGAGAACAAGGTGTCACCAGCTAAGTTGTTGGATTTTGATATTTGTACAAGTAGGTTATTAGCTGAGCGTAAGGTCTTGAGATTATTATAGGGGATGACTAGGGATGTAAGTATGGGTGTATTCTGAGGTAAATACAGGATCTTATGGGCTACTATTAATTGATTGAAAAGTATTAAATTTGGCAGCTCTAACCATCCTAACTGATTCAGATTGATACAGTGATGAGTTCTATAGGAGGACCCAGCTGCAAATCTGGCAATATTGTTGTAGGAGGATGTAAGTTTACTCAGATTACTTCTACATATTTTGGTATAGATAGGGGAGGCATAGAGCAAGGTAGAGATGAGGTGGGTACGAGCAATAGTAACCCTGGCTGGAGGTGTAAGAAAGGGTTTTATTCTATAGAGGGAACCTAGTTTCTTGTTTACTTTTTTATGGTGTTATTAATGTGAGGTTCAAAGGACAAGTTGTTATCTATTAGTACCCGAGTAGTTTGGTGGTTGGTTCGGAGATATTATAGTTCCATCATTTGAAGTAATAGTAAAGTTAAGTGGGGAGGTTCTGCGGGTGGGAGTAAATAGTAGCATCTTTGTTTTTGGGGTTAAGGATAAGACGTCTTTGTAGGAGCCAGTTTTCAACTGTACTAAAGGTCATTTGGGTTAGTGACTGAAGTTCTGATTGAGAAGCAGCAGCGCATATGAGTGTGGAGTCGTCAGCGTATTGGATACAGTCAGCTTGAGGAATTACAGAATGAAGGTCATTTGTAAAGATGGAGAAGAGTAATGGGCCTAATATAGATCCTTGGGACCCCTAGAGTGACTGGTACGGGAAGATAAAGTATTTTCCCATAGTACAGCCTGTTGCCTGTTATGTAGGTATGATTGGAACCACTGTATAGTATGGTTGTCCAATGACAGGTTTTTGAGTGTGTCTATAAGGAGGTGGTGATTCACCATGTCAAATGCTTTGGACAGATCAATAAAACAGCTGAGGATAGAGTATCAATATTACGATTGCTGTTAATATGGTTAGTGAAGGATAAGAGAGCAGAGGTGGTGCTATGAAATGGTCTAAAGCCATGTTGACAGGGTGCTAATAAATTGTGATCGAGTAGGTAGGTTAACAGTTGTATGTGTATACATTTCTCCATTATTTTGCCAAAGGAGATAGAATAGCTATGGGCCTATAATTGGACAACTCTTTGGAGTTACCGCCTTATGCAGGGAATTATGTGAGAGACTTTCCAGATTAGGGGAATAGATCCTTCAGAAATAGTTCTGTTAATGAGGATGGATATGGGGTAGGCTATGACTTAGCAGCTTTTTGCAGGTATTCTGCAGGTAATTTATCAGCAGAGAGAGTAGTGGGTTTAAGTTTCTGTATGAGGTTACAGATAAGTGAAGTGGGCACTGGCTGAAAATGAAATTGATGAGAATTATTGGTAAAGGTTGTGGCAGAGCCTGGGATGCTAGGGGATAGCTGGTTGGCTAGGGATTGTATGGTTTCAGTGAAAAAAGTATTAAATGAGTCTGCTATTTGGATGGGATTGTTTTGATCAGAGCCAGAGGGAGAGGGAGTACTTGAGCATCCAGGGTGTAGGAGGTTATTGATACCTCGCCAGAATTTTGGGGATTATTTTGGTTGGTTTGTTGTAGTTGGTAGTAGTAGTTTCTTTTATCGGCTAATATGGCTTTTTTTGTTTCATTTCTTAGCTGTCTGAATTGCAGGTGGTCTGAGGAGCTTTTTGTTGAGCGCCATTTGGCCCATTGTTTATTTCTTTGGAGGATTTTTTGTTTGGTCGTTTGGTGAGCCATGGTGCCGGTTTGGTTCTAATTCTAACTTTGCGTAATGGGGCATGGCTGTCTAAAATGGTTAGAAATTTAGAGTTAAAGTATTTCACAGCATTATCTATTGGGAGGTATTTCAGGGGTGACCAGTCACAGGTGACTAGTTCAGCTTGAAAGTGAGCAGGGTTAAAATTTTTGGTAGTGCGAATAGTTCTACAGATGGCAGAGTTTAGGATGACAGTTTTTGTTCTGATTAAATAGGTAAGCAAGTGATCACTTATGTCCTCAGGGAGGGTGCCTGTTTTATAGTTTAGTTGGGGGGTATTAGTGAGTATCCAGTCAAGGGTACTAGTTTTGTTGTTAGTTTTATTGGTGCGGGTTGGGGATGTTATAGTTTGGGTAAAACCATATAAGTTGATATGAGTAGAAGGCTGCTTAGATATACAGGAGTTCCAGTTAATGTTAAAATCTCCAAGTATAATGGTTTCTTGGGGGTAGTTACTTGAGAGCCAGCTGAGGATAGCCTCTAATGTGTTGATGTTATTGCCTGGGGGAAGATAGACGCATGATAGATATATGGCTTTGCTTTTGTTAAGCTGAACCTTAGTTAGAAGAATTTCTGCATTGTTGCAAAGAGGAGGTTTGGAGTCTAACAAGGTAACTTGTAATCCATTCTTATAAAGTATGGCTACACCTCCTCCGTTTTTAGTGTTACGGTCACATCTTATGATATTATAGCCAGGGGGTAGAACTGCACTGTCTTTTATTGATGGATTAAGCCATGTTTCAGACAGACAGAGGATGTCAAAGGAATAAACATCAATAAGGGCATGCAGGTGAGCTATTTTGTTATTGATGCTACGAATATTAAAATGAGCTATCAGGAGAGAGTTGGGGGGCTTGGTAAGTGTCTGTGTGATTGAATTTGTTGATGTATCAGGCTGTGTAGCTGTGATAGTGGTAGGACCTGGGTTAGGGTGTATATCACCATCTAACAGGGAGTGGACCTGAACTTTTAGGATGAGTTGTAGAAGTTTAAAAATTAGGTTCTTATTTTTTCTAGCTAGTGGGTTACATTGAGAGATATGATGGAGTCTATGAAATATGGCTGCTGAGTACTTAGCTGAGCTGGGGAGGTTGCTAACACTATGAGTGGAGCTGGGGTTAAGGACAGAGGTGTGTGTGATGTGGGTATGCAGTCCTAGGAATCTATGGTGTTCGTAGAGAGTAAGTAGATAGGGAATGATAAGTATAATTAGGAGTAGTAATAAAGGTAAGGGTTTACAGGATCCTTGAGCCATTTGTTTAAGTTAAGGTGGTTAAATGTAGGGATATTTGTGGATAGAGTGGTAGGGTAATGGATAAAGGTAAATGAGTGATGGTTCTTTAAGGGGGAGGAGATAGGGGTAAAGTGAGAATATAATAGAGGTAATAGCACTTTAAGGGGAGGAGTTAGAGTAGGAGTCACATTTCTTGTGAACATCAGAATAAGGGGCAATCTGTATCAAAACAGACCATTTTCAAATGGCTGTCTAAGGTAATTACTTTTTGTAATACCCAGAATAGCAAAACTATTCCAGGCATGGTGAAGGCCCACCCTTCCAGTGCCTTGGCTTCATATATGGCTTTTTGAGAGGGTTACATTCTAGAAGAATTCTAAAAGAAGCAACGTGGTCATCTATACATACTTTTACAAGGCATTACAAGCTTGATTCCTTCTCTAGGTCCATATCAAGCTCAGCTGGGACCATTCTCCAAGGGCTGCTGGACCCTTCTCCTTCCATCTTCCAAATGTAGTAAGATAGAGTAATCTAGTCATATGGCTAAGTCTATGGCAGCAGTGATCAATATGATGACTATTTTACACATGTACGTAAACTTACCATAACAGTAGATATTCAGATGATCACTCTGCAGTAGCTGCTCTCTCCCTCCATCCACCTTGACTTTTGGTGTGTTGTTTTTATGCCAGGGTGTAGACATTTATTTTTTGCTGTTCCTGACCTTGTCCTTTCAGGGCTCAGTCTGTATTTCTCTCCCTATAGGCATGAAAGCTCTGAAGGGCTTGGCACCCAAACCTGACTTTTTAGTCAGCTCAGCTCAAGCTGAATATCAGTTTGGACATAAGGAAGGTGTTATGTTGCTTTGGAAGTTGGCTGGCTGTTATATCCATTACAGGATATAACCCATATAGCTATATATAAGGATATAGGTAACCTACAGACTCTTATCCCAATCCAACCCAACTCAACCCAGTTTGGATTTGTTAAGAGCAGGTCCTGCCTATGTAACCTGGTTGACTTCTTGGAAAAACTTAGTAAAGCAGTGTACGAGAGCAAAACAGTATACACAACATATCTAGACCTCAAAAAATAATTCAACACCATCCCACAGTAAGGTATTGTAGAGAAACTCTCCCAGTTAAATGCCAATCCATTATCCATGTGAAATGCAGTTACCCATCCCTTCATCCAGATTACTTTTGAATAGAGTAACATAAGTATTTTGTTTTATGTAAAGTGGAAGACAGTTCCATAGAAGTGGTCTTGTCTGCCCTCCCCCCCCCCCAAAGTGTTCTGTTTGTTTGGCTGACAACATATGTAAACTAGGGCACTACTATAACAAAATTGCAAAATTTAATACCAAAATGTCCAATTTAACTCATGACTGTCTAGACCTCAGAAAATAAAATTGGCTTGAATTCTGTAACCATCTTAGTTTCTGACAATTAAAACTTGCCCGTAGCATACTATGCTTTCCCAAAAAGTGCCCTATAATAAGTTCCGTGATGCATTGGTACTCTCCAAGACCCTTCAGTTCAGTGGATACAAACCTTGTAATTGCTAAAAAATCGACACTTTTGTTGACTTATACTCTGCATACATAGCTAAGATATAGAGCTCTCTCCCTACTGCCATTAGAAAAATATCTTCCACCAATGCTTTTAAAGTGAAGCTAAAGGATTTTCTGTATACCTCATGGCTCTGTTTTTGTGCCTATCCTCCAGAGTAAATTTTGCTAGTTAAAACTTATTAGTTTAACTTATATTTATGTTTGTCTATATCTATACCTATTTATAGCTATGCATATCTATCTATCTGTGTATGTATATATATATATATATATATATATATATATATATATATATATATATATATAGGTCCACTGCCATTTGGTCTAACTGATGTTTGTTCATTCGACATCTGTTTAGTTGTCTGCATTTGGTTGACTAAACAGATGGTTGACAGGTGTGCAAGATCACACATTTCTCAGTGGTTTGGAAATATGCCCTTTCTCTGATATTGTGATATCTCAGAGATAGTATATCTAAGTATCAGGGGGTGTGAGAGTGCAGCTGTTCACATGGGAGGGGTACAGAGGAGGTTTCCTGTGTGCAAAATACAATGTTTTTTTGTGGTATTTTAAATGTTGCATGAGCCAAGGTTGTTTCTCAGTACATGCGTGATACCATGTCAGTATTGGCATTGTCAGTGTTTTGCAGTTGATATTTGGAAAGTTGATTTATGGGTGCCTTGACAAGGATGAGTATACCTGTATATTATTCTTTCATGCTGAGCTACTCTCATACCTATATCCCCCTTTCTGTAATACTCTTCTCTTTCTTCTTCTCTCTCTCCCTTCCTTCTCATCATATTATTACTCCTCTTTCTCTCTCCCCACTAATATCACTTATCTGTATCTTAATAGATTGTTTCAGTTTCACCTTCCTCTTGTCACAGCCTCTCCTTCTTTTTTTCTTCTCTTACTTTGACTTTGTCCTTTTATCTATTAACGATGCTGTTGTTGTGTCTTTCGGCTTTTCCCGGTTAGGGGTCGCCACAGCAGAACTCCGGTCCGCTAATGATTGGCAGTTGATTTTTACATGCTGAGTTGCCGGCCCTAACGCACAACCTTCAACGAAGGTACGCCCATTCACGCATGTCTCCACAGAAGACGCTCTAGCTGAGAATCGAACGGGACAACGTCTTGCTGTGAGGCGACAACGCTACCGCAGCACCACCACCGCTGTACTTTCGATAATTTAATTATAATGTCCTTATTCATCTTTTATTAGCAATATAATTATAATGTTTGCCTTTCTGATTGCTTTTTTCTCAGTATATTATTGTTAACTCTGTTTGAGTTAATGCATAATTATTGGAGATTTTCTCTCCAAGCCTGCACTGAAGAGGGGTCTTGCATGGCACAGTTGGACTATCCCAGTAAACAAATGAAAATAAATGAATGAATGAATGAATGTAACTTACTGGATAACAAACTGGCTCACAAACAGAATCCAGTAAGTTAGGATGGATGGTTTTACTTCCTCCAAAAGACCTGTTACTAGCAGTGTTCTCATACGGTTCAGTCTTTAGGCCACTCCTCTTTGGAATTTTCTTCTCAGAGGTAAAAGCTAATGTTAAGAGTTTCTGGTTGGATAACTTTACAGATGACTGCAAACTTGGTGCTGTCATAAACTCTCCAGAGGATACCAAGATCTTCTAAGAGGGGTGTCCTGAACAAATAGCTGTTGTGAAAACCATGGATTAAAACTAATTGTCAAGAAGTGTAGAATTGTATCCTTCAGCAAGCCCCTTGTTTCTTTAACATTGACTACATATCCCTGAAAATTGATCTTGTAGTTGGAGGTCTTAGAATCTACAATGAAAATGAGCTGTCTTTTGATCACCATGTATCCACTGTTGTAAGGACATTTTTTTTTTCATTGCACAGCTTATATCTAAAGGTATTTCACTCGGATCTGGGGATCTAGTCATTCCTCTGTACTCTGCTATCATTAGTCTTCATAATCTATGCCCCTTTTGGTATATATCAGTCCAAACATTTGTCACAATTGAAATGACCACAATGTAGACTCTTTCAAAGCTTTGTCTCTCTTCTCAGTATCATACTGGCTATGGAGAGGTGACCTGTGCCTTGCATACAGAGCTTCAACAGACTGTATTCTGTCATACCTATTCAACATTCAAAAGTCTAATGGTATCATAAATATCACAGAGAATACCACTTCTGTGGAACCATCTTCCACCCCACATAAAACAAAGTACTTATTATGCTTTATTCAAAAACAGTCTGGACAAATGGGAGGGTACCTGCAAGTTCACCACCGGTTTGGCACTCCTGTCTCTCATAGATAAGGGAAATGTAAATATACCAACATATCCTTTTTTCCCTAATGGTTATCTGTGAGCAAAATTCATGGGAATGTATGGCTAGGCTTCTTAAGATCCTCATAGTTCAATAGCCTAATAAGTACATATTAGTCTAGGAAGGAGGATGGAGGAGGTCCTTGGAGTGATGCAGGAAGGATGGGTGGGCAGTGATGCTATCAGATAAATGTGTGCCATTGACAAGAGGGGGTAGGACAAAGTAATACCTGGGGATAGGCTGTTCAGGAGTGATGCAGAATGGAGGGTGGTGGCTGAAGTAGTGATTTATATAAAGGAGTACATCAGATGCAAGGTTAAAGAAGAGGAGGTATACACCACCCCATGAAAGGAATGGAGGGTCCAAAACTTGTGTAAACCCTCTGGCACTTAACATATAGACAGGAGGAAAATGCTGCTGGAATGATATTATCTACTGAAGCCCTGACACATCAGAGAAGGACAAAGAGAGACTTACAGAGAGACTAAAGGAGTGTGGTAGCAGGCAGAGGAACACAGTCATGGGGATCTGAATGGGAGAGTCTAAGATCCACAGAAGACAGGGAGTGGGAATTGACTGAGGTCTTGGACCATGACAAATTTATCCAGCTGTTGCGAGACTGTGCCACAAAGGATAGAATTCTAAAGTGGTCCTAACCAAGTGAAAGTGTCAGAAGCACCCAGATGAAAGTGCCATTAGCCAACAGTGATTGTGCCACTGTGTAGATGTTCTTCGTGTTTCACTGTTGCAGTCATCACACTTGGGTTATCTGCCTGCAGGTAGCCCTCAGTCGACCCGAATACCAGAGACTTAGTATTTCTGCGTTGGTTGCTGTCACTCCAGGACTGACGTCAGGTCGTCAGGGGTATAAAAACAGGCAGCCGACACCATTACATCAGTCTTTCTTGCCAAGGAGTCCGAAACAGAAGCAGTTCGCAAGTGCTGGTCGGCCGCTACCTGAATTTTCATTTACGAATTGAATAATCCTTAAATCTTCTAAAGCTAAGTACCCTGTTGGGGATCCTTTTTTCTTGCTCTAACCGATGTCAGAAAAAGTTAACAATTGTCTTGCCTGTGGAAAGCAAATACCTCCCAGAGATTTTCATTCTTACTGCATCACCTGTTTAGGCCTAAACCACGACGTACCTTGCTGTCGGTTTTGTGCCTTGTTCCACGCCCGAACCATTCGTCGTCAGGCTCTTATTGTCTCTAAATTCTTTCACGCTCGATCTCCGTATTCTGAAATGGCTTTGATAAGCCATCCGACAACCGATATTCTGAAAAAACATAAGGATAAAGACAGAGACAGACCGCATAGGTCCAAAGCTGCCAACAACGCTTCCTTTAAACTAGTCGCCAGTCCACCGGTACTCAGTGAGGTGCTTTCGCAGTCCCTGATACCCACTTCTGTGGATTTGCAGGCCTCTACCAAGACCCATTCGGAGTCAGGTATGCCGCGAGACTCTTCGATGATGGGACCTGCGGATATCTCTACCTTGGATGGGTCCGAAGCCGCTGAGCAGGCACCGGCTTCTGAGGCAGTTCTTCGCACTACCGATGTTTGACTCAAACCGACGACTTCTTTTTTATCTAAAACTACCAAATTTCTTAGGCCTAGAGTGCACGCTATGCCTAGAAAAAAGACGACCAAAGCACATGCACCTTCTCCCATGCCACAAAGACAAATACTTAAAATGTCAGAAGACCTTATTACGCTGATTGGGGAAGTCAGCCTTCCCCTGCTGAAAGGAAAAGAGACCAGTCCCCTGCAGCTTCAACAGACTAGGAGTCCGATGACTCTGAGGTTTCTGATTATGAAGACATGCCATTATCTGCTTATGAGGATTCAGATGCAGAGGAATCCATTCCTTCTGCCTCCCCTGCAGAGGATTTTTCTTTTGGTGAAACCTAACATACTTTAAGAGAGCATTTCCACTGGGAATGCCAAGGTTATCTTCAGTCCAAAAAGAGACTCAGAGAATTTCTAGATTTGCCACAGCACAGGCCTTAAGCAATACCCCCTGTTCTGGAGGTTGTCGATGATGTTTTTATGGAATCCAGTCTTACTCCTGATACTTTACCCCCTGCCCCTAGGAAACCAGACTGGTACTACAGAGTACCTGACACTCATAAATTTCTTTTCAAGAATCCTACTGCTGACCCAGAGATCATTTCCCAGGTGAGTAAAAGTATCAAGGCAACTACAGCCAAGAATCCCACCCCTTCAGACAGGGATTACAGTGCTTTGGACAGATGGTGTAAGTAGGTATTAGGGCATTGAATTGTCAGTTTCACATGCTGAAGTACCAGCAACATATTATGGAACTTATTAAACAAAAAATGGCAGCCTTTACAGACTGTGCAGAAAGTAAGGAATTGCAGGAGCTTTTGCACTCTGCAAGCCAGGTCAGTAAGCATACTTTGCAGTGTGGCTTTGACGCCCTAGAAGCATCCTGCCGGGCAGCAGTCACTGGTTTTGTACTGAGAAGGCATGCTTGGCTCAAGGAGCAGACCTTGCCAGATCATGTCAAATCAAAATTACTAGACACTCCTTTGAACAAGGACAGTTTGTTTGGCACCAAAGCAGAAGATGTTCTTAAAAAGATGGAAGAAAAAGCTAAGTCTATGCAGACTGTTAAAGAATTCTTACAAGTGCAACCCCCTAGATTCAGTAGGCATTGCCCTTCAAGACACTGGTCCTTTCCAACCCCCTCCAGGCCATCCCAAACCAGACCCAGGGGAAACAGACCACCCAGATTACAGTCTCAGGATATGCAGAGATCTAAGCAATGGTGTGCCCCCACCCCCAAACCAGGGAGTGGTAAGCTTCCCCCTAATGGAAAAAAACTCACAATGACTTCTCCACTCTACTCTCCACCTCTGCCCAATTGCTTGTGCCCCTAGGAGGAAAACTTGCCCTTCATGCAAAGAACTGGAGGTCCATCACACAAGACCGATGGGTCCTCAACATTGTATCCCAGGGGTACAAATTTTACTTCCACTGACTGCCAACTTCAAAAGGGTTCCCAGACCTTTCTCCAAATCAGTGGGCAGAGGCTCAAAACCAAGGTATATCCCTGCTCTCCATCAGAGCTATTCATCCAGTTCCAGTGGAACAGGTAGGTCAAGGATTTTATTCTAGACTCTTCGTGGTACCCAGAAAAGAGGGCTCTTGGTGCCCAATACTGGATCTTTCAATCCTCAACACCTTCCTGGTGGTACCAAAATTCAAAATGCTTACCCTGCAACAGCTTCTACCTATGCTAGCCAAGGATGCCTGGTTAGTCACCCTAGATTTAAAAGAAGCCTATCTACACATCCCTATAAGGGAGTCATGCAGGAAGTATCTACGTTTCAGGGCCGGATCTATGCAGTATCAGTTCTCTGCACTTCCCTTTGGCTTATCCACTGCGCCCAGAGTATTCACAAAATGCCTGGCTCCAGCCATTGCATACTGCAGGCAGCTAAATATTCAAATTTACCTGTACTTGGACGACTGCCTGATTCAGTCAGACAGTAAGGAATTGCTGCTGCAGCACCTGACATTTGTGAAACACCGTCTCACTTCCCTGGGGTACACCATCAATGAAAAGAAATCAAAACTGACACCCAGTCAAAAGATTGTATTCCTCGGTGCAAGCTTGGAAACAACATCCCAGATGGCATTCCTCACTTCAGAAAAACAAGTCTATCTGACAGCCTACTTCAAACAAATGACCACCAGAACCCAGCTAGCCAAAATAAAATACTGCAGGCACTAGGGTTCTTGGCTTTATGTATACTAATAATTCCACTGCATATGAGGAAACTTCAGTGGTACTTAAAAAGTCTTTGGTGCCAACATTCTCAGGACCTGGAAACAGTCATTCCTATCATTCCCCGTCTAAGGACAGAGTTCCTTTAGTGGGCAGAAGCATGCAACCATAACAAGGGACTGCCCTTCGATCAACCCCACGCTGACCAGACCCTTACCACAGACACATCAGACTATGCCTGTGGGGCACACATGGACGACAAGTGCATTCAGGGCTACTGGAGCCCAAGTCAAATTCATCTGCACATCAGCCAAAAAGATATACTAGCATTGCAGCACGCTGTAACAGCTGTCAGATCCCTACTCTCTCCAGGAAACCTGTGGTACATCAACAAGCAGGGGGGAACCCACTCTTACCCACTCTGCAGGATAACCATGGCCCCCGTGGAACACGGCCTTGGACATGCAGGTCCATCTGCAAGCTCAGTTCCTGCCAGGTAAACAAAACTCACTGGCAGATGACTTAAGCAGAAATCTCCTAGACCCACAGAAGTGGCAATTAGAGCCCAGCACCGTCAACCTTCTGATTCAAAAATGGGGGACCCCAGAGGTGGATCTATTTGCCTCCCCCTACAATCACCAGCTCAGCAAATTCTACACCAGGACACCTCACAGCAGGGCCTGGAAAGTGGATGCCCTATCCTTCCAGTGGATAAATATCTCAGTCTATGCTTTTCCCCCTCTGACCCTTCTCTCAAGAGTACTGCTCAAGATAAGGCAGGACAGACCATGGACAATTCTGATTGCCCCAGACTGGCCATGCCAGCACTGGTACCCACTCCTGCACAGCGTGTCACTGGTGCCACCCTGGCACCTACATCAGAACCCAACCCTGCTCTCTCAGCAGGGGGACAGATCTTGCATCTGCAACTAGAAACCCTACATCTTGCAGCCTGGCTTGTTCCTTGAATTCTCCCCCAGTAATCAACGTTAGAAAGCAGGTGCTGGATGTCATCCTTGAAGCCAGAAGACCCAGTATGAGGAAATCCTATGCTGATAAGTGGAAAAGGTACTGCTCCTGGATTCAGTCTAAAGGGGAAGACACAACTCTGCCCTCCCTGCCCCTGATACTGGATTACTTAGCAGATCTACTCCACAGAGGCCTGTCCTTCTCCTCCATTAAGATCCATGCCTCTGCCATTTTGGCTCATTACAGCACTGAGCCACCACTTTTCTCTCACCCTCTTATCAAACAATTCCTGAGAGGGTCTAACAACTTAAGGCCTCCAAGGAGAGCACCCACCCCTGCTTGGGACCTTAACGTTGTACTGGAAAAGCTCACGCTACCCCCTTTTGAACCTGCAGCATCAGCAGAGTTAAATTCCTCTCTTGAAGAACAGCCTTGCTTCTGGCCATCACTTCAGCTAGAAGAGTGTCTGAGCTACAAGCACTTATGACTGTGGAACCCCTCATTATTTTCCATGCTGACAGGGTTTCCATCAGGACTAACCCTTCCTTTATGCCTAAAGTGGTGTCCAGTGCGGCTCTCAACCAATCTATCCATTTGCCAACTTTCTTCTCTAATCCTCTAAATAAAGGGGAAAGGATCCTGTACTCCTTGGATGTGCACAGACAGCTCAGATTCTACCTGTATAGGACTAAGCTCTTCAGGAAATCTGACAAGTCACTAGTCAGCTTTGCACCAGGGGCAGAGGGCATGGCCATTTCAAAGCAAACAATTTCCAAATTGATAGCACACTGTATCCATTTCTGCTACAAGCACCATGGGAAACCAACCCCTCAGGGGGGGGGGGGTCAGAACACATTCCACCAGGGCAACTTCTACCTCTACAGCATTCCTCAGGGAGTTCTGTACACACCTTTACCAAGCATTACCACCTGTCTCTCTTTTCCAAATCCAGGGCGGGTTTTGCAACAGCAGTCCTGCAGGGCATACTAGCCAGCCACAATTCTTCTCGACTGCCTCCGCCCTTCTTCAGCTTTTGGAATCAACCCAAGTGTGATGACTGCAACAGTGAAACACGAAGAACATAATACAGTTGTGTACACTTACCATAAATGTAGATGTTCGAGTGTATTCACTGTTGCAGTCCTGGTTTCCCTCCCTCCAGTCCCCTTGTATCTCTCTTTCTCTCTCATCTCTCTGTCTATTATTCACTCTTTTCAGGGGTATTGGTATTTACTTTTTACTGGTGGTCTTTTCCCCACCATAACTTAGCTCCCTTTTAGGGGGCCCCTGACATTTGGGGCAAGAAAAACTGATGTAATGGCGTCGGCTGCCTGTTTTTATACCCCTGTTGACCTGGTGCCAGTCCTGGAGTGACAGCAACCGATGCAGAAATACTAAGTCTCTGGTATTTGGGCCAACTGAGGGCTACCTGCAGGCAGATAACTCAAGTTTGATGACAGCAACAGGGAATACACTCGAACATCTACATTTATGGTAAGTGCACACAACTGTACTTTTACAACTGGGGAGGGATAATAATAATAATAATAATAATAATAATACAAAGATACAAATGAACAGGATTTTTAAGGGAGTGGATTATGATGAGCAGGTAAACAGTGTTAAGGGTGGGTTAGGATACTGGGACAAATTGTGGGAATAAACAAGCTACATGAAAGGAGTTGGGGATGTAGTACTCTAGGCTGCTGAGAAGGGTTGAGGATCAGGCATCCTGAGGGAAGGAGGGGCATAACCAGTCACGCACTCTCTGCCAGTGTCCCTTGGAGAAAGGATAGTGGTGCAGAGGGGCAGCTTGGTGGGAGGCATTAGACTCACCAAGCCACCAATAGGTGTCAGCCTTAACAGTGAGTATGCAGAGGTGTGCACATGCAAGGGGAGGGCATTGTAGGCCACCACTTTGATGTAGGTCTCTTGTCCCCCCATGCATTGCATGGGATTAGGCCACTCAACAAACTGCCATTGCAAGGATGCCAGTGAGAGAACAAAGCTCCTTCGTGACTGCCTGAATGGTGCATCCCCCCCCCCCACACACACACACACACCAGACCTGGACAGTTTTTGCCTTTTCTGTGGATGACATTTGTAGAAATGGGAAACAAATAGGCAATGATTGATCACTGATCGAGGAGAGGCTTGATGGTTAGGAAAAATAATGTAGTAAAAAACAAACAAACAAAAAAAAAACAAGTGGAAGGCCAATGTGGATACATAGAAAAGTGAGGTAGGTTAGCAGTTACTGGAAAAAACATATTGATAGATCTGTGTTACCTGCTTCCATTCTTCTCAATGAATGGGTACTTCAGATCTGATCGGATCTGAGTTTGACCACTCTCAGACTTTGGATCAAAGGCTCAGGCTCATCCCCTTATCAGTAATCCCCTCTGTGTACTAAATTACCTCAAATTCCTTCCTCAAAGGAGAAAATTATAATATGAAGAAGCTGAAATAACTTCTGGAAGTACAGCATTTAACAAAGGCATGACCAGGCCATTTCTAAATCAGTGCAGTCATTCTAGAAACAAGAGAATGTAACAACTGGAAAGGGGAAGGGGGGAGCAGACAACACAAATCTATTGTTGTGATAAGTATGCATTTATATCTGATGCTGCCTTTTCTGTCCATCCTCAATGAATGGGACAGAGTTTCCAGCTACCATAAACCATGGGAGGAATCATGGAAGGATATTCCAGAGGACGGCTGAACCACAAGATGCTCTGGACCTATATTGCAAGTCCAGTTTGTAGTGAGATATGAGGGTATGAATGTTAGAAAAAGTAAGTGCTGCACCAATACCATCAGTTGGCACTTTTGAGAAGAAGGCAGTTGACGTAGCAACTGATTTAGTAGACTGAGCCTTAGCAGTGCCAGGCAAAGTTAGTCCCTTTTCTCTATAAACATAAGAAATGCATTCAGCTAGCCAGTGTGAAAGAGTTACTTTACCAAAGTTTGTTAAGAAGAAAGATACAAAAAAATTTGTCAGTCTTTCTGATATTCTTAGTACAGTGCAAATAAAATTTAAGTTGTTGATGCATGTCCAAAATATATTGCATGTATTATCCCTTATTAGAAAAATGGAGAAAGAAAAGAGGAAGATAGATGGACTAGTTCAGCTAGGATTCTGAGGCCATCTTAGAGAAAAACGAGGGATTTGTTCTCATTGTTACCCTGTCCTTGTATGAAGTTCCAAAACTATTTGTGCAAAGGTAACTACCACAAAAAACAATGTTTTCCGACAAAGATATTTCAATTCATCTGTGGCTGCAGGTATAAATGGAAGTCTTATCAATTCCTGAAGAAGAATGGTAATGTCCCATGGAGGGATAGAGTCCCTGAGAGGAGGCTGGAAAAGTAAGGTGACCCTTAAGAAGGCCTTAGACAAATTCAAGGAAGCAATTGGAGATAGATTTTTCTCCATTGTGAAACCTAGATGACTGCCAAATGGACTTCATTAGTAGAGTAACTTGCTCCATCTTGAAAAAGGCTAGCTAGAAAATCCAGAATAGCTGGAAAAGGAACTGAAAAAGGATCTATATTTCTACTGGAGGCCCAAATTGAAACTCTCTTCCATTTGCACTTCTAAACTTTTATTGTCAAGGGTCTTTGTGAGGATGTCAAAATCTGTACTACCCGAGATGAAAGCTTGGACTGCCTAACCATCATAGGAACTGGAGAACCCATACGGTTAACTTGAGATCTTTGATGTTGCACGCACTCAGGTCCCTCAACAACAGGTACAAGTGATGTTGACATCCTACAGAATGGCCTCGCTGAGACCAACGACTGGTGTCAAAACCATGGCCTTAAGCTCAATGCCAAAAAATGTGTCGTCATCCCCTTTGGGAAAAACTCGGTTCCCATGAATTACCAAATTGATGGTAGTCCACTGAACACAGAAGGCGTTATAAGAGATCTGGGAACACAGGTTGACAGCAACCTCTCTTTTGATCACCACATTGCCACTGTAGTCAGAAAGTCCTTCTATGTGGCACATCTCATTACTAAGGGTTTTGCATCCAGAAAGAAAGAGGTCATCGCCTCCCTGTACTCTTCCCTCATTAGGCCAGTCATCAAGTACAACGCCCCATTTGGCATGTACCTCACTAGACACCTGCAGCAACTGGAGAGGCCGCAAAAGTACCTCACAAAGAGGATCCTAGGCCTTAAACACTTGTCCTATATGGACAGACTCAAAAAACTCCCAACTATTCTCTGTCTCATATCGCCTACTTAGAGGAGATCTCTGCTTGACTTACAAAGCCATGTCTGACCCACCTCTGTTAGAAATGCTACATCTAAAGAAATCCCAATCCCTCTGCACCACACGCTCCAGAGACCTCAACCTCATTACCACAATCAACAGAACGTACTAGGGGGGACAGGTTCATAACCCAGAGACTGCCCATGCTATGGAACAGACTTCCCATACATTTCAAGCAGAGCACCTTGCTGACCCTCTTCAAGAGAAATCTTGATGAGTGGATGGGAAATAGAAAATTCACCCCAGGGATAATTCCAGTGGCTCTACTCGACAGAGGCACTGGGAACTAAGGTCGGGTGGCACGATGCCAGGTTAATCCTATGGCTAGGCTTGTAAAGGCCCCCAGGGCCATCAGCCTAGTACAGTCCTATGAACCTGTGAACCTATGTCGAGGTGAGGGCTTCCAGATGGGTGAGAAAGAAGATCTGGTGCTGGGTCCACTGTCCATGGAGGGCAAATCAGATGTTACTAGAGGAAGAGATCACCATAGCCTTGCTCCACATTGCTTTCTGCAGAAACTTTGCTGTGAAAGGAGTGAGAGGATAAGCTTGGGGGGGTGCAGTTGCAGAGAAAAGCATCCTTTGGGGACTGTCCCTCTTGGGGGGATCAGGTCAAAGTAACTGCTGCTTTTGGTGTTGGAGGGGGAGGCAAATAGATTGCAGCAAAGTTGGTTGCCACCACTAGTGAGTTGAGAGACCAGTGGTGAGGTAGAAGAACAGATCCACTCAACATGCCTGCCAATACAGTGGACTTCTCTGGGATCTGTATTGCTAATAGAAAGAAGTGAGAAGACATCGCCCACTGCCAAACCCTTCTGTTCTCTCAGCACAGTGGGTAAGAACATGTTCCTCCTTGTTTGTTGATGTACCAAACTACCAGTATATTGTCTGTTTGGATAGCAATCAACCATGAGAAAGGAATCCTGAAAGGTCTACAATGCAAGGGGGAACTGTCCTCATCTTCACAACATTGATGCAAAGACTAGTCTCTATGGGGGACCATGTGCTTTGGACTGTCTTTCCCAAGAAATGCCACCTCACCCCAGTTGGGAAGTATCCATGGTCATTGTGGTGTTGGGGAAGGGAGAATAAGTAGTCAACCTTGAGAAACTGTTGGAGAGTCTAGCAACCACCGATTATGGTTCCTGCAACTCTGAGTGAGGGGCATGGGAAAGTTCATTGATTGGCATCTCAGTGATCATTGAACTGCAAGAGTCCACTGTAACACTCTTATGTAAAACTTACCCAGAGGGACAAAAGTGATGGAAGCTGCCATTAAGTCCAGAAGATGTAGAATATATCTTGCTGGAGGTCTTTGATGGGAAAGTGCAACCATCACCTGATGTTGAAGAGTGAGAATCCTTGATTCCAATGATCTGGCTATCTGTAGCTTGGTATCTAGATGGATTCCAATGAATTCTATCATTTGAACTGGCTGAATCTTTGACTTTGTGAGGTTGACTGTTATTCCCAACTGGGAGCATAGGTGGAGCAAGGAGTCCCTGGATTGAATAAGAAGATTCTTGGTGGGAGCAGTTACAAGCCAGTCATCCAGATATGGGAACGCTCAGAGCCCCTGTAGTCTGAAATGAGCTGCTACCACTGCCATGCACTGGGTGAACACCTGGGGGAGCTTTGGTGAGACCAAAGGCAGGGCCCTGAACTGGAAGTGACTGTCCCCCAGCCGAAAGTGGAAAACCTGCTGGAGCTTCCAGACATTTGTATATGACAGTATGATCCTGGAGGTCTATCGAGCACATCCAGTTGTCCAGCCTCAATAATGGTAGGATGGACTCAATCATGACTGTCTAGAATTTCATCTGTTTTATATACTGGTTCAGGTGACTGAGGTTCCCATTTTTCTTTGGCACTAAAAAGAACTTTGAGTAAACTCCAGACCTGTTCTCATCTTCTTGGACTTCCTGAATGACTTGTTTGTCAAGCAGCTTTTTCATTTCTTGTGCTGCAGCCTTCTATTCAGTGGGTAAGACATCAGGAATTTTTTCTTGGACAAGGAAGATGGTAAAGATAGGGAACGGCATAGCCTCTGTTTATGATTCTTGGCACCCAAACATCTAGGGTGATGAACTTCCAGGCCACAGGGTGCAGAGACAAGTTCTCCTAAACTGCCTCCAGAGTGCAGCAGTCATGTAGCTGTTCAGGAGTGCTGAAAAGGCCTGTTGTTAAAGGGACCTTGAAAGCATTGATTCTGCGTTCCACCTCTGTCACAGAGGTGATATCTATTATGATTGTTCCCCTTCCTCTCCTCTCCTCTGTGGAGTCTATTGCTTGAAGCATCAGGGGTAAAACCTTGAGTTTTGTGGAATCACAATTTCTTACCTCTTTTCTGGTTTCTAGAGAAGGTCCATTGAGGGCTGGAAAAGTGTGCTCCAACAGCAGACAAGGTATTGCCCTCTTGCACACTTTTAGACAGCATCTGTTTAGTTTTAGGCCAAAAGAAAGTGGACTTGTCATAGGGGGCATTAATGAAGGACATCTTGAAGTCTTTTGTGAAGTTGCAGAGACATATCCAGGCATCCTGATAAACAGCTATCCTGGTGCCTGCTGCTCTAAATGTGCCATTGGCTGCATTATAAAAATTATAGGTTATAGGTTAGTACTAGGCTAACTGCTCCCATGGGCCATTTTAAGCCTAGCCAACTAGCTGATGTGAGAATCAAACCTTGTACCTTGTGTCTGCAAGGTAAACACCTTAACCATTATGCCAACTCCCACACAACAAAGTAAATGCATAGACACATTTGACAGGGACTGGAAGGTAGCTAATTGGATGCCAGCTGTTTTTTTTCCACAGACAAGAACCCAGAGAGGGATTTGGATAGTTCTTTCTTCAAGTCCCTCTGAAAGCATATAATGTGCCAGATAGTTCATCACCTTGAGAGCAAAGGTGGCTGAAGGATAAACCTTCTTGCCAAACCTGTCCAACACTCTGGACTCCCTGTCAGGACAATGGACAGTGGAGTGTTCCTCAACCAGCTCCCCCTTTGTGGCTGCTGCCACCACAATAGAATATACCATGGGACCCTTCAAAAGGGCCCATCTTTAGGGCAAACTAGTATTTTGTTGGGATTCCATGGGTTTGGTTCAACCGCCTCCTGTTCTTCCCATGCCTATCCTGAAACCAGGTCAGTCAGTTCATCAGTGGGAGGGACTACCCAAGTAGTAGATGGGCCAACCCAAAAACCCTTGAGGAATATTGATTCCTCCTGGAGGGGCATCAGTGGACCTGTCGCCCTTTCTGTCTGAGTAGTTCAAGGATCTGGCCAAAGCAGATGCCTTCAAGGGAGGATCTGGAGGACCCCTCCCCTTCATTGAAATCAGTATCTTTGATGAGGGACTCCTGAGGAGAGTCCATGTGCCTTCTTTTACATGAATACTTTTGTATACCCTGTTAAGTGGGCTGCTCTGAGGAAGATCCCAAAGCAGATGGAGTCCACAGTGAGAGCCTCTTTGAGATTCTGGGTGGCTTACTTACCAGAAGATCTCTGGGTGCGCAAGGAAAAATCCAAGTGGGAAAGGGAAGCCTGCTTACTAGACCTTGAGAGCTCTATGTCAAAGGCCTCAAAAGCCAATGCCATGACAATTCTCATCACAACCCTTGTAGGGTCCAAGGATCCTGAAAAAGGCAAGCTGGAAGAGACCATCTGGCTCAGCTCCAACAGTTTCAGAGTTGCCACTGACCCCACAATGCTGGATCCAACCCTCATCTCTTGAGACCTGTCATGATCTGTAGCACTTGGAGTTAGCTAGGTCAGAGAAATGGGCAGTGTTGATGAAGTCCAGTCCATTGGTTCTTACACAGGCAAACCCAGGGATTCACTCAGATCCATGTGCTCTGAACCCATAGGTCAAACCAGGAAGAAGTAAAGAGAGGTGAAGAAGGAGTAAACCCAGGCGTCCGACAGGGATCGGTGCTGAGAGAACCCCCAAGTGAATTTGGCTCCCCAGGAGCTTTCTCAACATTCTGTCCACATCTGCTTCAGAAAGGCTCTTATAGGACCACACTGATCTTAGGGATGATTCCATAGAAGAGGTCTTGACACTCTGTGAAAAGACCTTTCCTGTAGGAAAGGTGATCTGAGCCTGGGGCTGATAAGTTCAGGAGACAAACTGGACCCTGGGAATGGAGGAGTGTGAGACCTAATCCTGAAAGGCCCCAGAGCTGAGTCCATATCTGATGGCATGGGGACCTTAGGTGCCAGACCAGATGAACCCAAACATCTCCTAGAGAATTTGTTCTCTTTTTCTTTACTATTCTTCTCTTTACACACAGTTTTCTTTGCTGCAGGGAATGAAGATGAGTAACACTGTAAATAGAGAAATTCTGTCCCTGTGGCAGGGAGAAGCCCCTTAAGTACAAGTTTGTAGCAGCTCTCAGTACTAGCCGTGGCTCCAAATGCAGCATAGTCTTCATTCAAATGTGAAGCCCATACAGATTGCACACATTTAGTGTGTGCAACCTGGTTAGGGATTTTTTGTCCACAAGAGATGCACTTTTAAAACTGGAGGGCATCTCCACCATCTTTTTAGTAAAGAGAAAACACCCAAGACTAGCCACAAACAGTTAAGTAACTAAAGTTACTTCATAAAATACGGGACAAAAGCAACTTATCTGTTACCAAAAAACCCCAACAACTGAGGGAATGGAGAGAAGCTATCCCAAGTAATGCTAAGTAAATAGAAAAATTGTGTTTTTTAGTTTTTTTTTTTCTTTTTTCTTTTTTAGGGTGGTAAGAATAAAGAAGAAGAAGAAGAAAACAGGAGAAACTGTCCCAAAGTGAAAGTAGAATGAAAAATTCCACTTATCTGACACCTATAGCATTCAGCCAGGAGATCTGCATTCATAGCAATCGAGCAGCAAACAAGATCAGAGGTAATTTAGTACAAGCAAGGGACTATGGGTAAGTGGAGGAACCTGAGCCTTGGATCCAAAGTCTGA
This sequence comes from Protopterus annectens, assembly GCF_019279795.1. NCBI lineage: Eukaryota > Metazoa > Chordata > Ceratodontiformes > Protopteridae > Protopterus > Protopterus annectens. The sequence goes on along the minus strand of NC_056739.1, from coordinate 1,703,614,597 downwards.
GAGTGGCCAAAGTCAAACCCGAAGTATCCATTTGTTGAGGACATACAGAAGATACAACATTGAATCAGGGCATGTGTAAGAAGTGAAAGAGAGGGAGTGAAGATATGGAAGAGGTATTGAAAAAGGAGGTGAGCAGAAGTGCAACAAAGAAGATGAGGGCTGCAAAGGAGCAAGTGGAAATAAGCCTGGCAAAAGTGATCTAAGGATAAAAAGGGCTTATTTAAGTGTAATGTAGAAAGACAGAAGAGACAGATAGACCTAACTAGACTGAGTAAGTATAGGCACAAGGTCATGAATGACTGGGATAAAGACCTTAAGTCTTAAGAAAGGCAAGGGGAGAGTGTCATGATAGGAGAAAGATAAGGAAGAGGGAACCGCGGTGGGTAAACTTCAGGACAGAGAGGAAGGACATTGAGAGTTAAGGGAGAATAATACACAGGAATCAGATCAGCTGCCTCCAGCAGCCTCAGGAATTGGGCTAGAGGCCACACAGATTCTAGTTTTTCAAAGGGTCACTGACCAGTGAAGTTAAGTGGCAGAGGACCAGAAGACAGCAGGGTAGTACCTTAGTATAAGGGAAAGAGAAAAAAAATCTGAAGAATGACAGAGCTATTAGCCTAACTTACAGTGGCAAGAAAAATAATAGTAGGACTCTCCTAGAGGACAGTGCTCTCCAGGACAACAACCAAAAAGGGATCACAGCCAGAAGGAGATGTCATACACTCCAGAACCAGATTTATGACTGGGTTGGATGGTGCAGTGGTGCAGCTGTAGTGTTGTCGCCTCACAGCAAGAGGTTTTCCGGTTCGATTCTCGACTGGAGTACCTTCTGTGTGGAGTCTGCATGTCCTCCCTGCATTCGTGTGGGTTTCCTCTGGGTGCTCTGCTTTCCTCCCACATTACAAAAGCATGCGTCTGGAGCATTTCTCCCCAGGCCTTGGCTGAAAATTGGCTTTGTTCCAAGTCGGACTTTCCCGGTTAACTAAATAATAAATAACCAGCAAAACAAATGTGGTAAAGCAAACCAAGAAAGCAAAAGTACGGATAACTCAGGATCTCCAAATTTAAATTTCCTAGGGTTTATTAGGCTCCAATGTAATCCACAGCAGCAAAAAATACGAACAGCACAATCCAAATTACACAAGCATAAACGCCCTTCAAAGTCACTGCGTTTTCGTTTTCAAGATACACACTTCATTAGATGAATAATGAAATCACTTGACCATCCTTATATACTGTCACTAATAAATAGAATAATTGATAAATTGATAAATTAATTTATATTATATTACAACTGAAACGTTTTACCCAAATCTGATGCATTTAAAGTTTTCGTTGTTTGTGTTGACTGTTTAGTTGATTTTTTTAAAAAAAGGACTAAATGCTTTAATAGACATGTTAAAAATTAAATAAAAATCCTCTTTAAACATGTTAATTAATAATAAAATTGTCGATACAAAATACAAATATAACCCATTATATAAAACTTTTGGCGACATCTAGTGACCATTTAAATTATTACTTCACAACTTTAATACCTTCCTGCCTTGTTAAAAACCATACTAAAATATGTTAATATTCTAAGAACAATCTTAATGTACACAGTTTTTATATACTCAAATACATTGTTAAAATTTGATAAATTAATTTGATATTACCTTAATATAAATTCATTAAAATACTTGTTATTACAAAAATGCTAATAAATACGAATGAAAATGAATAAATAAATAGCCTAGTGAGTAAAAGTGGGATAAAGACCATATTATATTGCACATAGGGAATTAAATATACAGCGATATTTGATTTATTAGTGATTAAAACACCCCAAATATTACAATTTAGCTGCCCTTAATTTGAGCAGAGGTAGAATACTAGTATGCTCATTGAGCCCTGGTGGATTGTAAGATTCCAATGTCATTTGCCACCAGAGCTCTCTGTACTCCAACTTTTCTTCCCAGGGCCCTCCTCTAACATCTTTGTCTGTATGCTCAATAACAGAAAAAAGAAAACTGGCTTGCTGACATTCTTGACTATGTTTAAACAAGGCATTAGTTTCCTTTCCATTTTTTGATGTCATTAAAATGTTCAAATATACGTCTTTTCAACTTCCTTTCTGTCTTTCCTATATAGAAAGACGAACATTTTGTACAACTTACAAAATACACTAGACCCATTGACTCACAATTATAGAAGTATTTATCATTAACTAACACTCTATTTCTACTACTGATGTTAATTTCATTCCCATTGAGAATGTGTATACATTGGGCACATCTGCCACACTTGTAAGTGCCTTTTCTTCTTCTCTCCTGGGAAGTTGGAGCATGTTTGCTTTCCAAAATGTTCCTCATATTTCTAGAATTTTTATACACAATATTAACAGGTCCCTTATTGATTTTATCCAAATCCATCAGTTCTGTGAATCTGTTCCATTCATTACAAAATATATGTCTTATTTTGTTGTTGATAACATTATATTCTAGAGTGAGGGCTGTATGATAATTATCAGTGTTTGTAGTTCTACTCACACTTTGTCCTGTTGTCATATCATTGTCAAATACCTTTATTATAGGTTTAAACTTAGTCTCTCTACCATTCATGACCTCATTTCTAATATCAGTAATAATTTTTTCTGGATATCCTCTATCCTTAAACATATTTTCCAACAAATCACATTCCACAATAAAATCTTCATCGTTGCTGGTCATTCTACACCCTCTAACATATTGACCTTTAATAATATTCTTCTTTACATGTAGAGGGTGTGAACTATTGAAATGTAAGTAGGAATTACAGTATGTTGGTTTTCTAAAAACTTAGATTCTAAACCTCCTTTCTTTTTATAAATTTCTATATCTAAATATTGTAATATATTGAGGGAACTTTGATAAGTAAATTTCAAAAAATTAGTTGTACTATTTAAATATTCCATGAATATTCTTAATTTTTCTTCAGTCCCTGTCCAAAAAATTACAATATCATCTAAAAATCTATGATAGCTTATCCAGGAAGAGCTAAATACACTATTCAAAACAAATTCCTCTTCCCATTTTGCTAAAACCAAATTAGCGTAGGTGGGGGCACAAGCTGCGCCCATAGCTACTCCCTGGATCTGCATGTAAAATTCACCATTAAAGCATAAGAAGTTATTTTGTAATACAGTTTCCATCAACCAGACACACAAAAGTTTATCATTATTAGTCAATTTTGGGTACTCATAAACAATTTCTTCAAAATATCTAGTACCTTCCTTGTAAGGAATAGAAGAAAACAAGTCAATGACATCTATTGTGACAAAGACAATGTTCTCTATGTTGTTGATGTTAGGTATTACTTTCAAGAGGTCCCATGAATCTTTTAACATTTGTTTCCTATCCAACCACACCTCTTTTAACTTAACATCCACAAATTTGGCTAATGCATGTGTTTTTGACCCTACAGCAGATACAATAGGTCTTAAAGGGGGGGTCTGTCTCACTCTTATGAATCTTGGGTATACCAAATATCATAGGAATTCTTGGTTTATCCACCCTTAAATAAGCTAGTGTCTCTCCAATGATTAAACCTTCTAATAGCATATCTTTCAGTTTTATATCTATCTTATTATAGGCAATATTTATCTCATTTTTAGATACATGCTGATATTTATTGTTATCCCAAAGGATTTTATACATCCTGCTTTCATACTCCATTTTCTCCATTATAACTATACCTCCCCCTTTGTCCGGTTTCATAACCCTTAGGTTATGATCATCCTTGAGTTCTGTTAATATTTTCATTTCTTCTTTAGTTAAGTTGTAATGAGGTCTTTGATCTTTTGTTACCTCCTTCCTTATCTCATTCTCAACTATTTTTTCCAAGTTTCTCAACAAAGGATGGAGGGGGGGGGGTTATATGTAGATCTACGTCTTAAAATGTTTGCACTGTTTTGGGGACCCTTATTAGGGAGCACCAATTGTAAATTTACTTTTCTCAAAAATAGTTTGATTTCTATTAATGATTTAGCTATATCACCTTGTGTAGCAGGTATGTATTTTAGTCCTTTAGATAATAAATCAAAATGACCTTTATGTAAATTCAAATGACTAAAATTGTAAATATGAAACTTGTTATATGTCCATCTATTGTTCAACTGGTAAATTTCAGTAGAGGGGTGGGGGTAATTGTTTTCAGAGTTTATATCTAATATCTCCCTCTGCCCCTTCTTCCCCCTCTCCACTGAAAATGTTCTCCCTGTTCTACCTGTCGATTCAAAATTCTTTCAGATCTCCTAAGTGGTGGAAATTCATCCTCATAGGATGAAAGTCTTTCTAAAGGTTCCACATCATCTCTAATATCTGTTCTGGCCCTCCCTTTGTTGTTATAAATTACTTCCTGAAAATGTTTCCTAAAAGGGGGATTAGGATAACTTATCTTGTTTTTATATTCATTCATGTCTCTTTCCATTATCTTAATTTTTCTCACAACCAGATCTTCCATATTACTATCTATCTCCTTTCTAATGTTAAAATATTTATTTTTTTCTTCCTCAACAGAAAACATGAGGTCACTAGTAACAACTTTATTTAAAATCTCAATTTCTTTCAAAAGCTCATCTTGAATTCTGTTGTTTTCCCTTACCATAAGTTTCAACATCTCTATCCCACACTGGTTAAATATTTCCAATAATTCCGAATGAAAAAGCGAACCTGGTACCACATTATTGGGATGTTTATACAGTCTCAACCCTTTTGGTACAATATTTTTGCAGATACATTCATTTAAATAGGAATTTTCCACATTCAAAATCCTATGCTTATGCATTAATTTATACAAACTATGTAAATTGTCTTTGTATGTATTACTGTTCATTTTAACTGAAGTATCTTTCACACTTTGTTTAAAGGTGTATTTTTGCTGTAGCCAGTCATTAATCTCCTTAATAGGAGAAACAGTACCTTTGTGGTTAAGACAGCGTTGTGTTCGTATGTCTCTTTTCTCCTTAGGTGAATTATGGTCGTTTCCTTCCCTCGTTCTGCTTCGTAACGCATTTGGGGTAATGGCAGGATCAAAACTACCCTCATTTTGTTCAATTCGGCAGCCGGTGTCCCCTCTCGCACCCATAAGCTCCGATTCTTTTACAGTCCTAGGTTTTACCGATTGTAAAACCGACCCTTCGGTACTTGTGGGGATAGTAACAGCATTCGGTTTTTGTGTAACAACGAAGGAGGAAGCAATAGGTGTAAGGAGGTTGACCAGCTCAGTGAGCTGGCCAATGAGCTTACGCGTTAACCCCAGGTCCTCCTGCGACATTGCAGCAGCTTCCTGGTTATCCATCCACGAAAACACTAATAACCAGCAAAACAAATGTGATAAAGCAAACCAAGAAAGCAAAAGTACGGATAACTCAGGATCTCCAAATTTAAATTTCCTAGGGTTTATTAGGCTCCAATGTAATCCACAGCAGCAAAAAATACGAACAGCACAATCCAAATTACACAAGCATAAACGCCCTTCAAAGTCACTGCAAGATACACACTTCATCAGATGAATAATGAAATCACTTGACCATCCTTATATACTGTCACTAATAAATAGAATAATTGATAAATTGATAAATTCATTTATATTATATTACAACTGAAACGTTTTACCCAAATCTGATGCATTTAAAGTTTTCGTTGTTTGTGTTGACTGTTTAGTTGATTTTTTTAAAAAAAAGGACTAAATGCTTTAATAGACATGTTAAAAATTAAATAAAAATCCTCTTTAAACATGTTAATTAATAATAAAATTGTCGATACAAAATACAAATATAACCCATTATATAAAACTTTTGGCGACATCTAGTGACCATTTAAATTATTACTTCACAACTTTAATATCTTCCTGCCTTGTTAAAAACCATACTAAAATATGTTAATATTCTAAGAACAATCTTAATGTGCACAGTTTTTATATACTCAAATACATTGTTAAAATTTGATAAATTAATTTGATATTACCTTAATATAAATTCATTAAAATACTTGTTATTACAAAAATGCTAATAAATACGAATGAAAATGAATAAATACATAGCCTAGTGAGTAAAAGTGGGATAAAGACCATATTGTTCGTCTTTCTATATAGGAAAGACAGAAAGGAAGTTGAAAAGACGTATATTTGAACATTTTAATGACATCAAAAATGGAAAGGAAACTAATGCCTTGTTTAAACATAGTCAAGAATGTCAGCAAGCCAGTTTTCTTTTTTCTGTTATTGAGCATACAGACAAAGATGTTAGAGGAGGGCCCTGGGAAGAAAAGTTGGAGTACAGAGAGCTCTGGTGGCAAATGACATTAGAATCTTACAATCCACCAGGGCTCAATGAGCATACTAGTATTCTACCTCTGCTCAAATTAAGGGCAGCTAAATTGTAATATTTGGGGTGTTTTAATCACTAATAAATCAAATATCTCTGTATATTTAATTCCCTATGTGCAATATAATATGGTCTTTATCCCACTTTTACTCACTAGGCTATTTATTTATTCATTTTCATTCAGATTTATTAGCATTTTGTAATAACAAGTATTTTAATGAATTTATATTAAGGTGATATCAAATTAATTTATCAAATTTTAACAATGTATTTGAGTATATAAAAACTGTGTACATTAAGATTGTTCTTAGAATATTAACATATTTTAGTATGGTTTTTAACAAGGCAGGAAGGTATTAAAGTTGTGAAGTAATAATTTAAATGGTCACTAGATGTCGCCAAAAGTTTTATATAATGGGTTATATTTGTATTTTGTATCGACAATTTTATTATTAATTAACATGTTTAAAGAGGATTTTTATTTAATTTTTAACATGTCTATTAAAGCATTTAGTCCTTTTTTAAAAAAAAATCAACTAAACAGTCAACACAAACAACGAAAACTTTAAATGCATCAGATTTGGGTAAAACGTTTCAGTTGTAATATAATATAAATTAATTTATCAATTTATCAATTATTCTATTTATTAGTGACAGTATATAAGGATGGTCAAGTGATTTCATTATTCATCTGATGAAGTGTGTATCTTGAAAACGAAAACGCAGTGACTTTGAAGGGCGTTTATGCTTGTGTAATTTGGATTGTGCTGTTCGTATTTTTTGCTGCTGTGGATTACATTGGAGCCTAATAAACCCTAGGAAATTTAAATTTGGAGATCCTGATTTATCCGTACTTTTAAATAATAAATAAATTACAGGAGAAGTTTCAAGACAGGACTGGTAGACACATCCATCTTTGAATTCTTTAAGGCCTTCATCTAAGTCCTACACAGGCAGCTGCCATGAAAATTGGAGGAGTTAACATTAGGATCTAAACTGAAGTACTTTATTACTACATGGCTGAAGGGTAGTAAACAGGGGGTCGTGGAGCAAGGAACAATGTCAGTAATAAGGAAAATATGCAGGGGGGGTATTGTAAGGATAGTTATTTGGTCCACTACTCTTCATTTGATTAATTTCAGACATTTTGATAGAAAAAGAAAACAGAATCAGCCTCTTCAATAATTGCACAGTGAGGGATAAGGTGAAGAGTCTAAATAAGGATTTGGAAGGACTAACCAAATGGGCAGAAATTTATCAGATGAGGTTCAGTATAGAAAAATGCAAAGTACCTGTACCTGGGCCCCAGCAACCCTGGTGTGATGTATTATGTAAAGAGTGTGGAACTGAAGGCAGGAGAGCAAGAAAACCATCTTTGGATGTTGATCACACCTAGCCTGGACCATCAGAAGCAGAGTAAGAGGACACCAGTGGCAGAAATAGATTGTTGGAGTGTATCCTTAGGAGGATAAACTCCAGATGTTCCTGCTGTACCAGGCATGAGTCAGGCCACTTCCTTGTGTACTGTGTGCAATTCCAAAGGCCAGATGAGAAGAAGGAATCAGACTGATGGAAGTATTCTACAGAGAAAAAAAAAACTACAGAATGTTGTCGGATTGAGAGGAAAGGATACAACCAGTAACTAGTAGAGCTGGAATTCTTCTCACTGTAGGGGTGGAGAAGTGGAAAGCATTGTTTGAGTATAAAAGACCATATCAGTATATCAGACAGATGTGAAGGGGTCGGTTTGACCAAGAATGACAGAAAAGTGAACACAAGCAGCAAACTGTAAATGCTAAGTACTTCTTGGACCTGCTTTATTCACAGAGATGGTTGTGAACCTCTGAATGAAAAAGTCAGAGAGAGAGAGAGAGAGAGAGAAGCCACATAGCCACTCTCGAGGCTAGGAGCACCAGAGAAGGGGAAAGAGTGAAACAGGAATGAAAAGAAGGCAAACATTAAATGCACTTAAAGGGCAGACGAGATGTTTACTTTCTCCAGTAGTCGTGTTTTTTTCTTCTCCTTGCACCTTCCTCTATCTGTTATACAACTCTTTTTGAATGTGTGTGTGTGTGTGTGTGTGTGTGTGTGTGTGTGTGTGTGTGTGTGTGTGTATATATATATATATATATATATATATATATATATATATATATATATATATATATATATATATGGATCTAGGACTGTTGAACGAAACTTCAACAGTCCGAATCCAACTTCACCGAACACACTTTAACGAAAGTGCTTTTACTGAAAAAGCACTTTTGTAAAGTGCATTAAAAAATAAATTTAAAAAAAGCATTTATGCAGGGGGGCAAGCCCCCCTGCACCCCCCATGTGCCTCCACACACCCCCACTTTAATATTCTCCGCAATCACACTACAGTGTGGAAAAGGAAAAAAATTCCCTTATCCGCACCGTAGTACAATCTCTGCAACAGTCACTCCCTCACAACTCCCTCTACCTCTACCTGCAGGCATACTTCCGCGAAAGTGCTTCTTCGGTGAAAAGCACTTTCATGAAGTATGCTCGGCCGTTTAGGATTTGGTGAAACAGCCATTCGCACATCAGTCCTAGACCCATAGATATATATATATATATATATATATATATATATATGTGTGTGTGTGTGTGTGTGTGTGTGTGTGTGTGTGTATATATATATATATATATATATATATATATATATATATATATATATGTATATATACACACACACATATACACTACTACACATATATTTATATAAACATGATGATACTGCAGCTGTATGTTTAATTTGGAGTTAAAAGGAAGTATGTATACGTGGAGAGGGGATGCCACATGACTTGTGTCTTTCTGTGTAGGTCAGTAATTCATTCATTCGTCCATCTTGATGTAGCTAGCTTTTCTGGTGCCCTGTGCAGCTCCTTGGTCTGGTGTCATCCCCCCACCAAGTTGGAACCAAGAAGCAAAAAAAAGACCAAAAAAAAAAAAAAAACAAGTCTTCTGCTCCAAACTGAGGAGCAAAAAAAAAAGAAAGACACGTGTAGCAAGTGGCTAACTACAACTAAATACAAAACATGGCACTTGTGGCCTGACTGAGAATGCAGTATCAAAATTCATTTTTGAATGTTGGTACTGCCTCGTGAAGCTGAAATTCAGCCATGCCTACAAATGTAGTATGGCAGTTATTTCTGTTGATCATGCCTCTAATACCCTACACCTGGGCTGACTACCTGATACATCCCACCATGCCTACACCTCTGCACAACACAGCAATAGACCAAATTTTTTAATTTTTTTGCACTAAAATTTGGAACTTCTAAAACAGTTTTCCTTTTTTTTTTAAACAAGAAACATCTTTATTAAATTATCACTTATGCCATAGGTAATCTAGATAGGTAATTTAGATAAATGAAAACAAACCATATTGACCTGATTTGAGCCTTATCTACCTCTAAACTTGGCATATTTAATTCTTCCATAAACATTTCCATTTGTTCCTTTTCTTGATTTCCATATGTCCCTGCCTTATTTAGACTTTCATAAAAATTCCGACATATTTCTAATAGCTGTACAGGTTCTCTTTTTATCTTCCTTGTTATAGGCTTCCTAAGCTTGGCAACAGCCCTTTGTACTTTCTGTTGCCTGAGTCGTTTTGCTAATTGTTTTTGTACTCTAGAGTTATTAGCAAAAAATAGTTGCTTAATAGCAGTCTTTCTAAACTCATGCATATTATTGAGGTAATCCCTTATTTTCTGTTTATCGTTCTGCAGTTGCTCCTCTTCTTGTTCTGTGAGATTCCCTCTGTTCTGCAGTACTTTAACATTTGTCATTCCCTCTAAATAATTCTTGTTAATTGTTAACCATATCTCACTTTCTTTTTATTTCCAGTCTATTTTAAACTCCCCTTTAATTTTATCCCACTCCCTAGATATATTTTTAGAAGAAATCTTCTGTAATAGGTCATGCATAATTTCCATTACCCATTCCTCTCTTTTCAACAGATAGGTGGAAAAGTGCTAGTGTCTCATTTTTATTTCATTACCCAGTGTTTTTATTTTAGTTATTATTGGTGCATGATCTGAAAAATGGTTATTGGGTGCATATCAGACTTGTAATTAAATGCAAATATTCCTATGAAATGTGAATTCTGTCTAGCCTAGCCCAGTTTTTGTATCTTGTGGAATAATAAGTAAATTCATTCCAAACTCCTAGTACTGAATTCACTTCTTTTGTGTCAGATAGTTTCATAAATGTCTTCACAATCTACCCTCCTTCGTTATATTTTCCCTTCTGGACCCCCAGCCACATCTGTACTGCTGCAAGTCAAATTCCAGTCCCCACCTATAAGTAATATTCCTTGCTGAAAGCTGATTATTTCTCCCAGAATTTTCTTAAGCTCCATTACAGCAGTTTTAGGTGGAATATAAATAAATGCCAGGGTAGACCTCCTCCCTTGCCAGTAGCCCTCTAGTACTACAAATCTACCATTATTATCTTTTTTATTATCTTCTATTGCTATTGGAGTTCCTCTTACAATTAATATAAGTACTCCTCTTTTCCTTTGTCCCAGGTATTCTGCTGAGTAAGCATCCTGAAGACCTTTCTTTATCAAATTTACATGTTCATTTTCTTCCAAGTCTGTCTCCTGTAGCATAGTTGTTTGCACTCTGTATTTCTAATATAGTTCACTGCTCTTTCTTTTTTGTATGTATCTGCAAGACCACTGACATTGAAAGACATTACGGAAAGCATCACTGTGCTAAAAAGTTATTCCCACCTTTTATGTGTAACAGCTCTTTTGTTAAGTGTCTAGTTCTAGCTTTTCTGTTACATCCATACACTGATAGGCAGGTTGATCTGTTATACAGTTGTTTCTTGTCACACTCATTTGAGCCTATGTCACATTTTAAACAAAACTTTGTTTTATTGAAAGCCTTCAAAGAAAAAAACAAACACACCCCAATACCCCCTGAAACCTATTAACTTAATACCAACACGCAAACAACTATGTACATCTTCAAGTATTGAGGTTTTAACCTCCTAATAGGAACAAGTGTCCCAAACTGACAGCCACAATCATAGACTTAGGTTAACCTAAAAGAAGGGTTATCCATGCTAAGATGCATGATGCCCCCTGTCCTTCTACTAAGTGCTCCCTGGCTTTGTCTTATCTTTATAGCTCTTCTAGATAGAAAAACACTTGAATGCATTCAGAAAACATTATCTCCTAGCCATTTCCCTTTATCAGATTGTCTCCATGGAGACACGAGTACTAGATACAGAGTTGTTACTAGGCATACATTTATTTGCTAGGAAAAAAGCTTTGTAATATTCAGTGTCCTTTTTCATTTACTTGCTTTCTCTTAAAACATGTTATTATGTCAAGCTAAAGGCCTTGGTCTAGTCATTCCCCTATGTAAGAAAGAGAAAAAGTACACCAGTTTTGTTTTGCCATGCTCTTTTGACCAGACATTTCTTCTTTTTTTACATTGCAGTTCCTACATTTCTTAAAACTGAACAAGGAGAAAGAGAAAATAAGCGAGAAAGAAAAAAAAACAGAAAAAACACAAGTACCTGTTTACATTAGTATCCCCTTTACACTTAAAAATAACTGAGAAAACTTTATAGCATGCAAAGAAAATCGTACACTATAAAAATATTAAAATTAAGATTTTTTTTTTACTTACAGTTAACTTTCACCCTCCTCTTCCCGTCTCCTAAGTATTTTTCTAAACATTAATGACATTAATGACATGGAGTAGGGCATATGCTTTAGAGTCACCTACAAGTTTAACAAAATCAAAAAAAGTCCAATAGTTCCAGATTTTCTTGTTCTGTCATGTTTCACAACTATATTATATTTATTGCTTTGTAATCCCACATTTGTCAATTTTCCAAGTTACTGGTTTTGTTCCTGTTCATCTCCATCTTCCAAATCCTGTTTATGCTTCACTTCCAATATACTCACGATTCTTCTAGTCAACTCTTGTGCTTTTTTCCTTCTCTCAAGCATTTTCCATTGAAACACTGGAAAAGGTTTCACTGACACAATATCTCTGTGGCTTATATTACCAGAAGAACAAGAAGCAGAATCCCCTTCTGTTTCACAGCTCACTTTTTTTGGACAAATGTATTTCCCGCTTAGCATGTCCTTCTGCCACAGTTTTCTCAGAATCAACTCCTTCTGCTAGTGGATTGCATCTTTACTATTAAAGGTCTAGGTTGCTTTCTTATAGCCAGGTTTGGAGCATGCACACAACGTACCCTTTGAATTAACAACTCCTGCTGAGGAATACCAGTCCAGTTTTGCTTACTTGTCCTTTCATAAAATTAATACAGTCTGTTCCTTCCAGCTTCTCTGGTACAGCAGAAAATGTCAGGTTTTTCTTACTGTCCTCTAATTCTGTTATTTTTTTGAAAAATCTCTTCTTGAACAGTCTCATTTAACCAGCCTTTTCTTCATTTCAACCTCAGATATTTGCAGTTTTATCACCTCATCTGAATATCTATATAAAGCTTCTTCCATTTTTGTCAGCCTTTTGTTGTTTGAGTTGATGTACTCTGTCAGTGTTTTATTTTAATCAGGTCTGTGTACAGTTGTCTTATACTTTCTTCTGTGTTACTGGACGTCATGTCTGGAGCTTGCACTGCTTTTTGCTGAACAGCTGCAATACTCCTGCCAGTCAGTGTTTCCTTTCTTACCTTTTGTAGCTGATTTTCATTCTGGTCCCATTAAGGCAGTGCATCAACTGCCAGTTACTGAAATTTACCCAGAAATATAAGTCAAATGGCTTTCTCTGCTAAGTATCTGTTTTCACACTGGGAGAGCTAGAGTTAAGCTGTCAATGTGCAACCATCTTGGAATTCCCTTCTAAAGCATTTTTCTTGAGTCTTGTGCTGTATCACAGCTACATGCAACAACAAACAGCCTGATTCGTTTTTCATTTTTTTTTCAGGGAGTTACATTATGGATATTTCACATATGGAACATCTTTTCAGTGTCATCTCTCTCTGTTACATACAGCACATTTATTTTTTCTGATTTGCACTTTCACTACTGCTGAACCACCAATCTCCGTTGCATTTCTTCATTTTTGGCTTCAAATGTCCTTACTACAACCACTGGCATCCCTGAAGAAGCATTGAAACTTATCTGAAATCTGGAAACTCTGGATTAAAAAAATCTGAATTGGATCTCACTGCAAGTAAAGTTGTAAAACTGTAAAGAAGTCAGACAGCATGCAGTGTGCATTGCTCCCTAACATCACAAGCAAAGAAGCAATAAAACCTTTTAACACTTTTAGACTTAGAAAGATACACTCAAGTGACAGTCCTGAGAGAAGGATTTCAGGTATAATACAAGCCAAACAAGTCTTCAGTGTGTAAGGCATTTATTTTTTACTAGAAATAAAAGCATTTAAGAATCAGTAGATACTTATATTAGTGAAATGAAACACATTTTGAAAGTATATATTTGGATACTTGCATGATTTCAGTGATAATGGATAGTATATGATCAAGTCAAAGGCAGGGTATTAAGAAAAACATACATTCAATAAAGCACCAGATGTGTGTAGATTAAGCAGGGTTTCAAGTAATCCATTTTGAAGCATAACCTAGAAACTAGAAATATGCAAATTAATGCTCAAAATGAATTGAGGAAATACAACTAAAACAATACTGCTGGCAACTACAGGGCATCCATGGTGGCAACTAGAAAATAGGCAGTCAGACACCACACATAATGTAAGCAGGGTGGTTACATGAGAAAAAGTAAAAAAGAAATGTGAGAAGTTGTATCTGCATTTGGTAGAGGCAATGAAAATTAATAAAACAGAAATGTTTATAGACATAAAAACTGAGATACAGAATATGAATCTAGCATGAAATATAAACATCAAAATGATTTTTTGCTTGGACAAATTGAGATTAAAGGCAAAAATAATTTTACATTTAAGCTTGTCATTTGTGCATACTTCAGTACTAATGTGCCAAGTAATATCCTTAGAAAAACTCTTAAAGCAACCAAGTGTGCTAGGTTGTAAAGGTAATGAGACACTTGGCATGATTATGAGGATTCATACTGTGCAGTTAGACTCGTCATAGATTTGTGCAGGCAACATGAATATGGCCTAGCTCAGACATGTAAGTATAATGGTGTAAATGTAGCTTGAAATGAGAATATGCAAAGTAGCTGGCAAGACAGCACAAATGTCTGTGCATTGTCTGCTGCAATGTTCAGAAAACACTGAGCTTTTTACGTTGCTAACTTGTGTGACTACATTACTTAATTTTATGCAGTGGGAATTATTTTTCCTTTTATTTGCCGTAATATGTTTACATGTGTATCTGGTAAGCCATTAACAGACTTTATGGAAAAATAACGGTATGTAGTCATGTTAGTAGCAAGTGGGCAATATGATGTGAAGGAGTGAAGTGATGCCTAAAATTAAATTTGGAAAAAAATGCATTCATTGGAGGGTGAGTGAAGGGAATGAACAAGCAGGAAAGTCTGCATTGCATCACTGTACAACTCAAAAGAAGATAAGTGTTGACCAAAGAGGACAGACTTAGACTGTTGAAAAGGAGTTGATATGTACAAGACAATTGGATACATACTGATAACTTAGATGATTTAAGTACGAGATTATTCTTTGGTGGGTGGAAGAAGGAGTGGGTATAGCAGGAATGATATCACGTGATCATTAATAGTCAAGAAATGTCAGTAACATGAGGTATAGACGTTAGGTGTTCAGGGAGAAGTGTAACTGCTGAATACAGTAGAAAGATAATTTGAGACAGAGGAAGAGAAGCTTTTTAAGAATTACAAAGGCTCGCAAGGAATGTTCATCAGCAAATGGCTCTACATGGAGACTCAGTTCAAGTCCACAAACGCGTTTCCATTCACATAGTAACTACCCTCCCGACTATAGTCTTCCCCTCCATTGACTGACTCCTTACACTTTCTAAATTCTTCCTTTGTTTTTCTCACCCTTTCCCTCTATTCACTTCTCCCAGCAAACAAGTCTTTTTTTTTAATTTCACTAAATGTTTCAGGTTTCTAATACTGTGAAAGGAATGGACCCTATTCCAATGTCAGTGTACAGTTTAAGTTGAAGTGATCGGTATCACTTCAGTCTCCGTTGTTTCCCAAGAGGGCTCTTTTCAGCACATGCAGTGTACCCGGAATTGCCTCCTTTTTGTAATTTATATGGGGTTACTGCCATTGGTAACAATTTCTTTCTTACTCACTCTCTCTATATCCCATTTGTCACATAACAGAAACAATATATAATTGCTTTTTGATTCCATATGTCCACTTTATTGCCTGTATGTCTCTTACTTATCCAATCGTTTTTTTTTATTATTATTTTTAGGGAATACTACTTTCATGTGCTACAGGGAGTTATTTACAGCAGGTCTAATTCTCTGGTACAAGTGTTTCTGTGTATAGTCCTAACACGAGTGTCTGTGCCAGGAATGGGCATTATTTTAGGCTGGCAGCCAGTCTTTCTTTTTTATTTTATGTAATTTTCTATGACATATAAATGTAGATAATCTCTGTATCAGTATCTTGGTGAGATTTTGTAAAGTTAGTAAAGTAACATGAAGGCACTTGCCAAGGTTTGAGGATGAAGTTAGTTCCAGCAATCTTCTCTCCCTTCCTTGCTGATTTCATCTGTCCACTAAAACCTGCATACTTCTAGTTAATTTTATCCCATTTTCTTGTAAATATTGTAAAACAGTGTGCATACTGCTTTTACATTAATATATGTAAAATTTTCACTGATGTGTGGTTCTTCCTCTTGTCTTTATAATTTGTGCTTGCCACCATATCTGATGATTAACAGTTACCTCCTTATTTGATTTTGTATTGAAACTATTAGATTCTATTTTTGGTTACTTCTTATTGTAACCATCAGGCTGGCCTGTTAAAGGTCCCATACCCATCAGGATTCATGGTCTACCCCACATAACAAAATAAACTAAATAAGTAAATAATAAAAGTAAGTCAGAGGTTGTGGTGCCCCCAGCTTAGAAATACAGTGACCTTGGATATAATGTATATAAGTAGCAGAGGGAAAGGGTCAAGGCCCCTTATGTTGTCAAGTGCAGGAACAAAGCCCCTTGCAAGTAATAGTTTAAATCATATTTTTATAGGCATAGCAAGTTTCATTATTTGTTGATTTTGGGTGAATGGTAGCTTATTTTTTAAAGTGACAAGTACACAAACTTGCTAGCATTAATGTCTAGTAACATACATGAATGTTGCCATTTCCAAGAGCACCCACCTTTGGTCAGCACAGTTTCATATGGCCAGGGATTATATGTATATTAAAGTATAGAGTATAGTAACTAACATTACTTTATTATTAAAATATCACAGTAAAATGGTATCCCAAACTGCAATATACTTTTTAAGGTTGTCTGTCTGTTCCACAATCAGCATTGCTAGCTATATAACTATCCACTTTTTTACTAACTCAGTAACCAGTACATTTAATATGCTTTCATTGCATTTTTGTCCTAACCACCATTTATCTGTTTAGGCACCCTTACACTACTCTGTTAATTGTAAAAGCCACGGTGGTGCAGCGGTAGCATTGTCGCGTCACAGCAAGAGGTTCTCCCGTTCAATTCTCGGCTGGAGCACCTTCTGTGTGGAGTCTGCATGTCCTCCCCACGATTGAGTGGCATTCGAAAGACATGCGTGAATGGGTGTGCGTTCGTTGAAGGTTGGGCGTTGGGCTGGCACCTCGGCACCATAAAAATCGACTGCCAATCATTAGCGGACCGGAGTTCCGCTGTGGCAACCCCTAACCATGAAAAGCTGAAAGAAAAACAACAAACACTACTGTGTTAATTGTAGGTGGTGTCCAGGTATCTTATGATCTCATGTGTTAAAAAATGCAACATTGCAGCACAGACGTCAAGGGTACCTTTACTGTGTCACTGCTACAACCATTACAGTTTCAGCAAAATTATGCATGGAGTGTTAAAATGGAACTGTTATTTACTTCATAATAAAACAAAGATCATATCTGCATTTTTTTCTGGCATAAAGGTCCTAGCATATCTTAAAAATATTAAGTACATACCCAATCAGGAATGTGACCAGACTTGCTGGAAGCTGCCTGTCTTCCTCTTTCATATATGATTTGTCTTCCTTTGTTGTCAACATGTGATTGCTTCTTTTCACTGCAGATTTATTCCTGGTAGTACACAAGGTATTCTACAACTATACTTCTAATGAATTTCAGCATATGTTTTCAGGTAAACAGAAAAATACTATAGTAGTTACAGATATGAACATTACATGGATTGTTCTTCTGAAGTATAGCCACACCATCAGGATGAAATCTGCTAAACTTGTGTGGTGTTGATGGGTGTAAGGGTTATGCTGTGGTTCTAAAGTGTGAGTACTGTCTGTTCTAGTCAGCATGCTTATATTGTGAGCATCAACTTTGTTTAGAGTGTGTGTGTGTGTGTGTGTGTGTGTGTGTGTGTAGTGCTGCTGAGTCATCACGATTCATGGCAACCCTAAGAAGAGTGATCTGAACCTTCTGCATAGTTTTTATGCCAGAGACATGGCAGGGGATTGCCAGGCCTTTCTCAAGTCTGACCATCACCAACAGCCCCAGTCCATTCTTGAACTAAGGTCACTTGCATTACAGATGGATGCCTTGCCTCTGTACCAGCAGGCAGACTTGTTTGCATTATGAGACACACACACACACACACACACACACACACAAACATTGCGTAAGTTTCTACCCCTCTGCTAACCTTTACAGCTTAATGATTATTCTTTGATGTGGTACAGTCATACACTTTACCAAAGTCCAGATAGGCACAACTGCCAGCACTTTTTCTTTCAGCTCTGCTGTTACTCATTTACATAATTACAGGAATTTTGGCCTCAGTCCCGAAACATGTTATTCTTTATAAAGGCCTCAAGCCTTTTTCAAAGAATCCTTTCCCACATATTTCCCTGCCACCACCCTCAGACTAACTGGCCTATAGTTACTTGGACTGGATCCTGTTATTGTTCCTTATCAAGAGGCAACTAAAGCTGTTTTTCAGTCATGTTATACTTGGGCACTACTCAGTCGATAAATGTTTTCTGTGGGCATTTACCAGGTTAGCTGTTAGGCTTTTAAATACTCTGCCTTGTATTCCATCTGGGTCTGTGTTTTGTCCTATAAGCTAGCCAGTTTCTTTTCTGCCTTCTCCCATTCCCCAGTCTTCTGTTCTCCTTCCAGCATGGTACACTTCCCTCATTTTCTTTTGTAAACACTAAGACAAACACATTTAAACATTTAATATTTGACAGATGCACCTGCCATTCTTAATCACTTTTCCTTTTTTATCAATTTGCTAAGATTAGTGTCCCTCTTATTCCTGTTTGTAGTGCCCTTGAAAAGCTCTTTCCCTTCCTGCTTTACTATTTGGGCTGGTTTCTTCTTCAGTACCACATTTACCTTCCTTGTTTTTTTAGTTACTTCCTTCCTTGTGTTTACGTTATGTTTGCTTGATGGTAGAAGAGGACAATAAACCATAGTCTTCATTTTCAGTGTACTTAGCATTCTACCTCCCCTCATCCCTAAGTTTCCTCACCTTCTCTCCATCTGTCCATGCTGTCCTGAATACTCCTCTTAGTCTCCTCTCCACCATCCATTGTGCTAGTCCATTCCATAGTTCCACAACCCTCTTCATGAAGATGTCATTATGCATATGTCAGGAAAAGTTAGTTCTTACAGCCTGCAGCCTGTGCCCCATCCACCCACTTTTGTCATTCCTGTTTCAGGATGACCCTCTTCAGAAATCTATGGCATCATCTTGTGAACTCATATCATGGTACCACTGTTTCTTTTGCTGTTATGTAAAAAGAACTCCATCTCCACTAGTTTCTTTTCATACCCTTTCATTTCTATACAACAATGCTTTTCTGGTGGCTTTTCTCTGGAATCCTTCATCAGCCTGATATCACATTTTTATACAGCCTCTAGAACTGAACACAGTACTGAAAGTGTGGCCTGACCAAGGCCCAGAACTGCAGAAGCATTACCTGTTTGCTTCTGTGATTTACTCCCTGTGGATACACTGCAGCATCTTGCTGATGCCACTGTACTCTCACTCTGCTGTTTTGTTAGTCCAGGTGTGACTAAAATCCTCTAGACCCTTTTCCTGCATTACTGCTATCTCTTCCGTTCCCCTCAGCTGATACTTCACACCAGGGCTGTGGTCCACATGTGGTAGCTTACATTTATCCAAAATGAATCTTAGTTGACACCTCTCTGCCTACTTGGCCATCCTTTCCAAATCATTCCTTAACTATTCCCCATCATGCACTGCTTCACCTGCTTTGTGCAATGAGTGCTGAGCCCGATGGTATACTCTGTTCCCTTGATATTTTTGAAGCATACTGAAGAGTACAGGCCCCTGCTGTACTCCACTAATCACTATATTAATTGATGCCCTTCTATTCACATGTTGCAGTATTCTGTACTCTTAGGTCTCCTCATCTTGCTACCCGAACGTCCACCCAGTTTCCAAAAGTTTGTAGTCACTGCGAGGTGCATGAAATGTCTGACATGGCTAGACAAGCATGGGCCATAAGAGTGACATCTGCAAACACCAGACCTCAGAACTTCTCTGCTGCCAGTCGAGTGTCATCTGTTCCTGCCATACCGGCCATTGGATCAAAATCCTTCAGATAAGTACCTCGTTTGGGACCCTTTGCTTTTTGTATCATCGCATGCTAGTCCTTTGTTCATGTCATCCAGAAAGAATAAGTGCAAGTGCAGCAGTCAGATTCCCGCATAAAGACACCCATGAGCTTTGCCTCTTCTGTTTAGGACCAATCCACGACCATAAGGCCTGCCCTATTTAACAGGCCTTCATCCCAAAAACTTTGCGAAGCAGACTCCATGCCTTAAGCATTTACCTAGAAAACCAAGGGCTTAAACAGTTAGCATTAGGTAAGGAGGGGCTGTCCGATCAACCCGCTGAGCCGCCCAAGAAAAAGGCCAAGAGCCTAAGTCCTGAAAGCATTGCTGCACCTCCGCCTTCCAACATTCATCCTGTGGCTGACGGCCTGGAGGAATGTTTGGCCCCCACCAATTTGACTAGAGCAGGTACCAGCATGGAAGCTACAGAACCCTGTGTGGAAGGCACATCCTTGGAGGCCCTGCAGACATCAGCTTCCGATGCTGAGGGGAAACCCAGGCTCATATTGGATGACCAGGCGGATCCCTCCCTTACGGCATTGCCGTCCGACCCTAGGCCTTCTCTGGCCCAGACACAGGCTAGGGCTTCGTTAAAGAAAAAAGAAAAGAGGAAGCATACCTCTCCTACTTCTGAAAGTCAACCAGATTGGCAGGCTTTCTCACATAGCCTGTTCAATGCATTCATGGCCCTTAGGCCTTTCACCTCTGTAGCCTCTCCAGTCCCTCCCCCTGTGTTGAGTCCTAGGCCTCAAACATTATACTCCTCTCAGGTGGAGGAGGGGGAAGAATCTTCTGAGTCCATTTCAGAGGAATCTCTCTCCTATGTGTCTCAACTGCCTTTCCCTCGTGGCTATGCCTCCCCAGAGGAAGAGTCTGTGGAAGCAGATTCCCCAGCAGAGAATCTCACCTTTGGTGAGACCATTGCTAAGAAGCGGGAGCACTTCAAGTGGGACTCATCTGAGTTGACAAAGGTACAAAATAAGTACTATGAACTCCTCCAGATGGACTCCCCTGCTCCCTCAGCTAGTCCCCCAGTACTGCCTGCATTCCTAGATGTATTCAGTGCAGCCTCCTTAAACCCAGACTCTCAGCCCCCTGCTCCCCTTAGGCCTGATAGATTCTACAAAGTCCCAGAGACTGCTAAATTTCTAGTGAAATGCCCTGCAGTGAACCCAGCCACTATCTCAGTCTCTGCTGATAAAGCATCCAAACTCCTTCCTTCTTCATCTCTCCCCCTATAGACAAAGACAGTAAGGCTATGGAATGTCTGGGCAAAAAGGTCTACACATCTTCCACCCTGGCCTTCAGGGCAGTCAGTTATCAGACCCATATGTCCAAATATGCCTTGGCTGTTCTTGAAAAAGTAACCAAACAGTTAGTTGATTTTCCTGATTCCAATGCTAAAGCTCAAGTGTCCAGCCTCATATCTCTAACCTACCAGGTCACCAGACACTCTGTTAGGTGCAGCGACAATGCTGCTGAGGCCTCAACAAGGTCTGCTGCATCAGTTTCTGTCCTCAGGAGGTATTCGTGGCTAAGACTCCAACCACTACCTGATGACATCAGGGCAGAGCTTCTTGATGCACCTTTAGATAATTCTGCTTTATTTGGCTCCAAAGCAGCAGACATTTTCAAGGCTTTACAGCAAAAGGGGAAGGAACTCCAAGACCTCAGACATTTGTTTGTCTCTCATATCCCCAAATTTCATAGGAAATACATGTCCAAGACTCAATTTATTAGGAAGCACTCTGCTCCCTCCACCACAAGCTGCCAGGAAACAATCCACCCTTGCCAGACCTACACAACCTCAGCTCAGAAATCTCAGTTTCAAGACAGGACAGGTAGCCTGTGACTACCTGCCATTCTTGAGACCTCCCCCCGACCTCCGTCCCACTGTCAGTAAGGCTCTCTCACTGTCTCCCGGTGTGGAGACACATCACAACAGACAGGTGGGGGTCTCTCCATAATAGAACATGGGTATTTTATGAATTGAATCAGTACTCCTTCCAGGAAAGGCATTCTTCAGCCCCCCCCCCCCCCCAAAGAGCAGCTCCCCCTTTTCCCATCAGTTTTGGACAACCTGAAGGCCCAAGTCCCACAGACAGAAAGAGGAAAAGGCTTCTGTTCCAGGATCTTTCTTGTCCCAAGAAAAGATGGACCCTGGAGACCAATCCTGGACCTCTCCCACCTAAACCTTTTCCTGCAAGTGCCCACCTTCAGGATCGTCATCTTGCAAACTCTCTTCACTCTGATATTGCCCGACGGATTCATGGCCACCTTGGACATCAACACCTACCTTTGCATACCCATAACTCCCAATTTCACGAGATAACTTTGTTTCTCTGTGGCCTCTTCTCATTATCAATTCTTAGCCTTGCCCTTCGGTCTCTACAGCATCAAGGGTCTTTACCAAGTGCCTGGCACCAGTAATTGCCTTCTGCAGGAACCAAGGGATGCAGATTTTCCCCTATATGGACAATTTGCTGATCCAGGCAGATTACAGGAAAACCCTCCAGCTCCATCTGCAGACAACCCCATCCCTTTTGCAGGCCCTAGGCTTCCAGATAAACTACCCCAAGTCCAACCTGAGCCCCACCCAGGACATAGTGTTTGTAGGGTTCAGGATTTGGACAGATGTTATGAAGTCATTTCTACCCACCCAAAAGGTGGAAGACCTAACTAAATACCTGCTTCTGGTTCTTCAGACCAAAGAAATAACTGCCAGTCAGTACCTCAGACTCCTGGGCCACATGGCTTCCACTGTCCCAATGCTACCATTTGCAAGCCTCCACATGAGGAAGCTTCAGTGGTATCTAAGATCCATTTGGGCTCGACACGGTCATCCTCTGGAGTGCAAGATCCCTTTTTGCCCTGTCTCAAGAAAGAGATTCTTTGGTGGTTGAACCAGGTGAACCTCAACCCAGACCATCCCCTTCAACCCCCCCCCCCCACCAACTAAAAGTCCAGGGCCCCTGACCAGACTCCAACAAAAAGAAGCACATCAGTGTAAGAGAGAGGAGAACAATTCTTCTAGCCCTAAAGGCCTTCCTACCCAGGCTCAATCAGGGCCCACTGAAACTGTTCACAGATAATACTACAGTTTTGTGTTATGTCAAAAATGGGGGGGAACAAAATCTTACTTGCTATGCAGACTAGCTCTCCTAGTGTGGGAAGTAGCCACGAGTCAGGGAGTAACACTTCAGGCAGTTTACATCCCTTCAGAAAAGAACTCTCAGGCAGACACCTTAAGCAGGTTCATGTCACAGTCCCAGGAATGGATGCTCCACAGGAATATGTTCCTGGATCTAGTCCACCAATGGGGTACACCTCAAATAGACTTGTTTGCCTCCCCCATGAACAGATAAATCACTTCACTCTGTACTAGGCTGCCCAACCCCCTAGCGAGGGCAACGGACGCCTTTTCAGTTTCATTTAAGGGGACGTTTCTCTATGCATTCCCCCCTTCCCTCTTATACAGAAAGTCCTACTGAAGATTCATTAGGACAGACCAAAAATCTTGTTGGTGACCCTCTTTTGGCCAAGACAGCACTGGTTCCCCCTCCTTCTGCATTTAGCCAAGAGCAATCACCATAAGTTGCCCCAGAGAGTGGACCTTCTCACACAGGACAAGGGATCTCTAATTCACCCACACTGGCAATCCCTGCAACTCACCCTGTGGGTGATAGAATTCTGATCCCTGGCAGACACCTTGACAATGAGGATGTGCTCTCAGTCCTGCAAGAGGCCAGGAAACCTAATACAAGGAGATCCTATTCTGCCAAGTGAAAGAGATTCTCCATGTGGTGTCTTCAGAGACAGTTGGACCCTTTCCAGAGCAAAGTTCTCCTAGTACTGTCATACCTGTCTGAACTATTAAAGACAGGATTAGCATACTCCTCCATCAAGGCTCACCTGTCTGCCATCTCAGCTTGTCTGCCTCTGGATCCCCCTCTGGTTTCCAGGTTGCCAGCAAAGTTGTTCTTAAAAGGAGGGCTACACCTCAGGTCCCCTAGGAAGCCCACCACCCTGGGACCTGAATTACATGCTGGAGAAGCTCACGGTGCCTCCATTTGAATCTGCATCCAAGGCCTCTCTAAAATTTTGCACATGGAAAACAATCCTCCTTGTGGCCTTAACCTCGGCTAGAAGAGTGTCTGAGTTGCAAGCTCTCATGGCCATTCCCCCTTCGTACTTTCCACAAAGACAGGGTAACCCTTAGGACCAATCCATCCTTCATGCCCAATGTGGTCAATGACCTCTCCTTAAACCAAGCTGTCCACCTTCCCACCTTCTTTGTCCACCTTCAAAATGACAGTGAAAGAGTCTTGCATTCTCTTTATGTGCACAGATAACTTTGGTTCTGCCTGCACAAAACTAAGTCCTTGAGGAAGTCTGACCAGTCTCCTTCCACCCCAGGGCCCCGGGGAAAGCAGTAACTAAACAAACTATTGTTTCCTAGATTTCCAAGGCTATTCCCTTCTGCTATGCACATAATGGGAAATCATTGGGACACAAGGTCAATGCACACTCCACTAGGGCCATGGCCTCTTCTGGAGCCTTTTTCAAAGGTCTGGACACCTCCACCATTGTAGAGGCAGCCACCTGGACATCTGTCCACACTTTCACCAAACATTACAAGTTAGACCAGATTTCTAGGTCTAGGGCTGGATTCGCCAGGGCTAGCCTCCATGAATTCATTAAGAAATTCTTCCAGACTACCACCCCATTCCTCACAGTGAGCTTTGGCACTCACCCAAGAGTACAGAATACTGCAGCATGTGAATGCAAGGACATAGAACAGTTGTGTAAAATCTTACCATAACCATAGATATCCTTCTCTTCCATGTTACAGTATTCCTTTCCTCCCTCCCTCCTTCCCCTCCTACTGATATAACTTTCCCTTCTTGGATGGCACAGGACTGGCACAGCTTGTCCTGGGACTGGGGTCCAACTGGGGCACTCAGTTTTGAGGTCTGGTGCATGCAAATGTCATTTTTATGGCCCACGCTTGTCTAGCTATGTCAGACGTCCTATGCACCTTGCAGTGACATACAAACTTTTGGAAACTGGCCGGACATTCAGGTAGCAAGTGGAGGAGACCCAAGAGTACAGAATACTGCAACATGGAAGAGAAGGACATCTATGGTTATGGTACGATTTTACACAACTATTCTTTCCTCATCCATCCATCCATCCATCCACTTCCTCAGTCTTATGCTACTCCTAGCCCCTCTAGTGCCCCTTATCTGCCACATCTGCAGGGCTGAATCAAAGGCCTTAATGTAGTCCACACAGAAGATATCTGCTGGTGCTCCCCTTTCAAGTTCACATGCAACTCAGTCATAAATGTGGATCGGGTTTAGCTGATGGCTTCTTCTGGCTGTGAGCTGAGACTGGTTGCTGTTCAGATAATTATCTCTAGAAAAGCAAACATCATTTTCCTCCAGAATCCAATAACCTCTCCTGCCATTAGGCTGGTAGCCATACTTTTCTGGATTTTCCTACCCCTTCTGCCACTTTTCAAGGGCACCACACCTGTGACGTTGCAGTCCTTAGAATCTTCTGCACTAGCCAATGATATATTGAAGATCTACACTGGAGGAGTTACTGGACAATGGCTAAATTACCAAGGATCCTGGGTGGCAGTCCATCTTCTGCTTTATCTTGCTTTCTGCACCTTTTCTTGCTCTGTCGTGGCATTTGTTCAGTTCTGTCCCTCCTCTCTGTGTGGTACCTCTCTTCCAGCATGTCACTCCCTCTTTGCTTCCACTCGTTAACACTGACATTTTGTGCTTTTTCGTGGTATTGCATTACTTCCCCTTTATATTTGCCCAGCCCACCTAAGTCTGCCCCACCCTTTCTCCTTTCTGTTATGGACACCTAAAAAACTTTATTATTTTCCTGTTCCTTCCACTAACTCCATTTCAACTCTCATTTTCTTTTGCCTCTTTCACAGATCCTTATCCAGTTTACCCCTAGTCTGCTAAATTCTCTGTAACCCTGTTACATAGCACAGCTTAATGCGCCCTCTAAAATCCTGTATCATCCTGTTTGTATTTTTATTCTTATCAACCCACCAGCTCTAAACAACAAAGTGGTATAATTGTGTTGACTAACAAAGTACAAAACTCGACACCCTGATCATTCTGACTTAGGACCACATCCAGAATTCTGTCCTTTCTGGTACAGTCTTGCTCCAGCTGCCTGAACCCCTCATGGACCAAAACCCCAATGAAATCCTGTTCGCCTTCTAATCTAGTGCTGAAAATCTCCCAAGTATGGTCCTGACAGATTCAGTTTCCTGTATCAGTATTACCTTCTTATTCATGACTCACTGCTTTATTCTGTCCTTCACTGTTATCTTCCCATGCCTTGATATATCTACCACATAAGGAGTGGTTTCTGGCCCAGAAATTGTAGTTATTGGCCATTTGGGCAGTTTTTCCTTCTTTCTCAACTTTCTGATTTAAAAGCCCACATTTGCACTTGTTTCCCCCCTTTCCTGTAACTAGTCTAGTCCAGATACAGGTTTGCTGTATCCAGGACTGTTTGTTAGCTCCTGAGGCCCCCAAGCCTTTCTGTGTTGGAGGGAAGCCTGCTAGCTTATCAGTGGGAGTGGTAAGCACTAGGTAACCTGTCTACCACATAAGGAGTGGTTTCTGGCACGGAAATTGTAGTTGTTGGCCGTTTGGGCAATTTTTCCATCTCTTTCAACTTTCTGATTTAAAAGCCCGCATTTGCACTTGTTTCTTTCCTGTAACTACTCTAGTTCAGATACAGCTTCTTAGTTTTAGCACTTGAATTTGCTTATTCGTGCTCAGCACTTGTTCAGAACTTGTTGTAGGCACTAAATAAGCTACTAATTACTACAGCACTCAATCTTCCACATTACCTAGAGGAAAACAGTTTTGGTACTTACTTTCCTCACTTGAAAAACAGCTGTTGTACTCACTTTCCTCACTTATCTAGAGGAAAATAGTTTTTTATTCAGGCATGTTCAAGGATCAGCTCCCAGTGTTCTCTCCTGTCTATCTGATGAATCTGGGCATCTTGGGACAATGTAGCAATTGCCTCATGTACACAGACAACCCTCTCCTTCTACCACCCAACACTACAACCTGTGAGAGATGCAGTTATCTAACCAAACTGGAGGTAAAGCTCTCTCCAACCAAGACTGAACTTGACAGTCAAGAGGAGAAGGTAAACATTTGCACCACAGCACACTCATCACATAGTCCAACTAAACCTACACCACCAAAATCCACACATAGAAACACAAAAACATTTGTGGAGGCTCTCAATAATAATCTTCTCAAGCAACACAGACCTCCAAAGCAGAAACACAAGCAACCTCCACCCCCCAACACAACCCAAATAACACATAGCCCACAGACTCAGTGTGCCACTCAACCACAGCCCATAAGGCAAAACAACATACCCAACACACTAGTCATAGTTGACTCTATAGTCAGGCACACTGATGTCCCACTCCCCAGGCCAAACATCGTACCTTTAAACATCTCAGCTGCATGTCGGGTGCCAGGATCCGCCACATAACCCACACACTCAGGTCACTCCACAAGTACAAATATGACTCTCTCATTGTCCGTGTTGGTGTGAATGACCTGAGACGTACCTCCCTGAACTACATGAAAAGAAACATGGAAGAGCTCTCAGATCTTGTAGCCCAGGCAGGTATGAACCTAGCCCTGAGTAGCATCCTGCCATCTCCCAGAATTATACCGCAGACAAGGACAAAATGACTTCAACAATTGGCTAAGCTTCTGGTGTCATTCTAAGGGGATCCAGTATCTGCCTGGGACGACATGGTCAATAGACCATGATGCTTTGCCAGAGATGGCCTGCATCTGTCACCCCTGGGATTCCAGATACTGGCTAAGGCTCTTGCTGCCCCTATAGTGCCTTTTTTACGCAAGGTTCAAATGACAAATTCACCACTGTTACAGGAACAGGCAAGCAAAAGTTGAGAGTAATGCTACTGAATGCTAGAAGTCTAAATCTCAAAATGCACTCCCTCGAGGCATTCCTTAAAATGGAGAACATCGATATCTGTGCAGTGACTGAGACCTGGTTCAAGACTCCAGAGAGCACCCCTGAATTACCAAGTTATAACTCATACCACACTTTGCACCCACCTAACCTGGACCGGAACACCAAAGGCGGAGGTGTGTCCATATTCATTAAGGATATTCACACCTCCAGGTTAGTTGCTCAGCATAATGCATCCGAGGTTTATCCAAGTGCAACTAACTCTGAGTAAAACTGCTATCCAAATGGTAGCTTGCTACATATCCCCCACCATGCCCCAGGATTCCCACTCCTCTTTTCTTGATATACTGTAAAATATTAGGGTTCAGCCAAACACCCTAATAATTGGCGATTTCAACTACCTCACCATTAACTGGGAAAACTACTCATGTACCAACTCCTTCAATCAACGCTTTCTGGAATTCATAAATTACAATGCCCTGGATCAACTTATCCACACCCCCACCAGGGGCAACAATATCCTAGATGTGGTCATTACCAACAAGAGGGACCAGTGTTCCACACCTGAAGTCAACTCTTCGGTCAGATCCGACCATAAGCTAATCACCCTAGATATCCACATCCCACCCCATCCCCATTAAGGAAACCACGGTAAAAAATTTCTCCAAAGCCAACTTCATGCCTGTTAAGACAGAAGTGGCGAACGTCATGACATCCATGCAGATTGACAATACAGTTACGACTGCTGAATCCTACACAGATGCACTCTATAAGCACTTACAAGAGTGCACGGATCGTGCTATCCCAAACAGAACCATGATGCTATCCTCCAAAAAAAGGAAGCCAAGCTGGTGGTTCCCGTGCCATAAACAAACTCTACAACAGAAGGAAGAAACTGTTGCAAAAGAGAGTAAAATCCCATGAGTGAAGGAGTTCCCTGGTCAGCCTCAGTAAGAAGCTGAGATCCCTTATAAGATCCTCCAAAGCTAGCTACAAAAATAAAAAAAGCGCCACTGATTCTAGAGACAACCACAAAGCATTCTATAGCTTTGTCAAGAATCTCAATGGTAACACCCAGATCTGCTCTGAGTTACAGCACAATGGCACAAAAATTACAGAACCAACTGATATTGCCAACATCCTGGCAGATAGGTTCAGTGCTAACTTTACCCCCCACCCCCTAAGGGCCCATATCTATACAGGAAAAATACAGAGTCCTTGTAATCACAACTACGCAGGTAAAAGTTGCACTCTCTAAAGCCAAAAACACAGCATCCATGGGACCGGACAACATCCCAGGCTGTGTTTTACATGAACTTTGGAATGAATTGGCTCCCCACCTAAGCACCATGTTCAATCATAGTCTCACATCAGGCTTTGTGCCCACTGAATGGCGCACAGCAACAGTTATCCCACTCCACAAAGGGGAAGCCACCACTGATCCCAGGAACTATCGCCCTATTAGCCTGACGAGCCTGGTCTGTAAGGCCATGGAATGTATCATCATGGAACTCATAAACAAAGACATTGGTAACCTCCAAACTCTGGACCCCACCCAGTTTGGATTTGTGAAAAGCAGATCATGCCTCCTGAACCTGATTGACTTCTTTGAGGCAGTCACCAAAGGCGTCATCGAGGGTAAGGTGGTTCACACAGCCTATCTTGACCTCGCCAAGGCTTTCAACACCATCCCCCATTCTGGAATTATAACTAAACTCACTAAACTAGGTATAAATCCCTATATCACAAGATGGGTTGCCAACTGGCTCAGAGACAGAACCCACACTGTAAAAGTTGCAGACTCCAAATCTGACTTCAAACCAGTGACAAGTGGAGTACCACAGGGTTCAGTCCTGGGACCTCTCCTGTTTGGTATCTACTTCTCTAAAGTACAGGCTAACACAGAAGGCCTTTGGCTAACGAAGTCTGCAGATGGCTGCAAACTAGGAGCCATAGTTGAGTCCCCAAATGATGTGGACATCCTACAGAACGGCCTCACTGAGACAGATGCCTGGTTGTCAGAGCCACCAGTGCCAAAAAGTGCATTGTCATAGCCTTTGGTAAAAACTCTGTACCCATTAAATACCACATAGGCGGCAGTCTACTTAATGCCGAATGTGTGATTAGAGACCTTGGGACCCAGGTGGACAGTAGTCTCTCCTTTGATAATCACATCGCCAGAGTAGTCAGGAAATCCTTCTACATGGCACACCTCATTACAAAAGGGTTTTCATCCAGGAAAAAAGAGGTCATTCTTCCCCTCTACTCGACACTCATTAGACCCGTTATAGAGTACAATGCCCCTTTTGGAATGTACCTCATAAGACATCTGCAGCAGCTGGAAAGGCCACTGAGGATTAAAGGCCTCAAACAGATGCCCTACACTGACTGTCTCAAAAAACTCCAGCTTTACTCCGTAGCATATCACCAGGTGATCTCTACCTAACATATAAAGCTATGTTAGACACAGAGCTGTTGGACATGCTACACCTAAAGAAATCCCAATCCCTCTGAAATACATGCTCTAGGGACCTAAACCTTGTCACCACAATAAACAGGACATGCTGGAGGGATAGATTCCTGTCCCAGAGACTTCCCATACTCTGGAACAAGCTACCCATCTATGTCAAGCAAAGTTCCTCATTAGCACTCTTCAAGAAAAATCTTGATGAGTGGATGGGAAATAGGAAATACACCCCCGGGATTACTTCTGTGGCTCTGCTCGACGGGGCACAGGAAAATAACTTTCTTGGGTGGCTTAAGCCAGGGAACCTTGTTGGCTAGGCTTACTTAGGCCCTTGTACCAATATTCTAGTACCTACCTTTGAACCTATGAGACAGTACTCTGTATATCAGTCCAACCTCTAACCTTTCTGTGACTTAACTCCCAAGGCACTTGCCCTGTGTTCTGACACTTCCTACTTTCTTGATCCTGCCTGAGGTGGACTGCTCCTTCGCTCAGATAATACATCTGATACTGATACATTCCTTTATGCAGAACAAAATTCCCCATCCTTCCCTCATCTGTCATTCCTAAACATCTTATATTTAGTCACCCCATGTCTCACTCTGCCTTGACACTGGCCTACATTTCTAAGACACCACAAATGTCCACTCTCCTCTCCTGTGTCATTCCTTGCTGCTCATTCATCCTTCCATTCAGACTGTCTGCACTGCAAAGTAGTACTACCCAGCCATAGTACAATTCAGCCGTGTTTATTATTGTTTTGTGTTTTGTTTTTGTTTTTAGTTTCTGTATACTGCCAGAAGACTTAGCCCTTCTTCTACTTCTGGGAAATTCCTTCCTCCTTGCATCATAATTTAAAGTTATTATGCCATACACCCGCTGGTGGGAACTATTGCTTCTAAATTATTGTCACTACTGAAGTGACTCCCCGACCCCATATGTAAATCTAAGAAAAGGGGTTGTGGATATATATATGGATGATAGAAGCTATCATTTAATGGAATACCATTTATGCATTTTATGGAAATGTGGATGCATGTATTTAATTTATAAGGAACTACTGAGTATTTTTATTGTAAAGGCTCACCCAGACTCTGCTACACTTTGCTGTGAGGGAAAGGTTGGTTTGCTTTTTATTTGTTGTATTTTGTATTAGTTTATTTCCTTTTTATATTTTGAGTGCTGTGATTTGTTTTCTTTACCTTGTGTTTTGCTTGTGTTCTGCTTTTAACTGCATATTAAAACTTCAAAAGACACCACAGCTCTGTCTCTTGTGAGTCAGGCAGAAAGTCCCCCCACTGTGTCACTGTCGTGTTCTTAAATACCACTGTCTTTCTAGTTGCCTGCCCCTTATGTTAATTTAACCATATATCTCATTTTCTTTCTGCTTTTACTGGCTTGTGTGAGTAAGTGCAAAATTATCATTGTGTGAAATCACTCCCCTTCAACTATTTAAATTTACTGGCCATTCTACTGTATTCCATAGTACCGGAATACAAAAGTGATCACCCCCTTTCCGTCTGTCTTGCTGTTTTAAAAATAGTGACTCTCCACTAAAACTTAACTTTTTAGACAGGTAAAACTTAAGTTACCTACTTTCACATCTAACTCCTCTAGTGCACACTGCAGTGTTTAGGATAAACCATTTTTTCATCGTACCTTTAAACATCCCTGTGACTAGCACTTGCTCTAATACCTGCTGGAAAGCACTAGGAAGCCTTAAACTGATACAAGCACTCAGCTCTCCTTATTAATAAGGAGAAATTAATCATAGGCACTAAACAGCCTATAATTGCAAAGTACCTTGTTAAGGTAAGGGAAAACAGCTCCTGTACTTTTTAAAAAAAAAAAAAAAAGCACCAAACCAGGCATTTCCATGGGTCAGCTTCCTTTGATTTCTCCTATCCACCTGGTGAATCTGGGCATACTGGGGCAATGCAGCAATTGCCTCATGTACACAGACAACCCTCTCCTGCTACCACCCAACACTACAACCTGTGAGAGATGCACTTACATAGCCAAACTGGAAGCAAAGCTCTCTCCACCCAACATTGTGCTAGACAGTCAAGAGGAGAAGGTTAACACCCGCACTACACTTCAAGCAACACATAGCCCTTCCAAACTCACACCACCAACACCCACACATAGCAACACTAAATCCACATATGGGGAGGCCCTTAACTGTAACCTGCTCAAGCAACAAGGACCTTCGAAGCTGAAATGCAAACAAACACCAGTCACAACCAAAGTGTGACATAGCTCACAACACCAGTGTGCCACCCAGCAACAGCCCCTTAGGCAAGACACCATACTTAGGTTCATAGGTTGGTACTAGGCTGTCGGCCCTAGGGCCTATACAAGCCTAGCCATAACAATTCCCTGGCTATTTCTTCCCACACTATTTACTTCCCTGGACCGCTGTCTAACAGGGTGACTGACGTGATCCCTGGGATGAATTTCCTTTCTCCCATCCAATCATCAAGGTTCCTTTTGAAGAGGGCCAAAGAGGTGCTCTGCCTGGCATGTATGGGCAGTCTATTCCAGAGTCTGGGGAGTTTCAGGAACCTATCCCTCCAGCATGTTTTGTTTATTGTGATGAGAAGGTTTAGATCTCTGGAGCGTGTGGCTCTGAGGGATTGGGATTTCTTTAAGTGTAGCATGTCCAACAGCTCTGGGTTTGACATGGCCTTGTTAAGCAGAGATCGCCTCGGAGTAGACGATATGTGACAGAGTATAGCTGGAGTTTTTTAAGGAGGTCAGCATAGGGCATCTGCTTTAGGCCTGTGATTTTTTTAGTGAGGTATTTCTGCAGCCTTTCCAGTTGTTGCAGATGTCTTGAAAGGTACATACCAAATGGGGTGTTGTATTCTATAATGGGTCTAATGAGGGATGAGTACAGTGGGACAATGACCTCCTTTTTCGGGATGAAAAGCCCTTAGTGATGAGGTGTGCCACATAGAAGGATTTCCTGACTGTTAAGCAATGTGGTTATTGAAGGTGAGACCACTGTCCACCAGTGTCCCTAAGTCTCTTATCACACTTTCGGTGTTTAGTGTACTGCCACCTATGTGGTAATTTATGGGTACATGTTTTTTCCCAAAGGGGACAACTATACATTTGTTGGCATTGAGCTTGAGCCCATGGCTCTGGCACCAAGCATCTGTTTCTGTAAGGCCCTTTTGTAGAGTATCAACATCATTTGGGGATTCAATAATGACTCCCAGTTTGCAATCATCTGCAAACTTTGTTAGCCAGAGTCCCTTAGTGTTGGCCTGTACTTTAGAGAAGTAGATGCCAAACAAGACAGGTCCCAGGACTGAACCCTGAGGTACTCCACTTGTCTGGAGCTGGATTTGGAGTCACCTACTTTTACAGTGTGGGTTCTGTCAGTAAGCCAGTTGGCAACCCATCGAGTGACATAGGGATTAATGCCCAGCTTAGTAAGTTTATTTATGATTCCAGAGTGGGGGATGGTGCCAAAGGCCTTGGTGAGGTCCAGATAGGCTGTGTGGACTGCCTTACCTTCGTCCATGGCTCTGGAGACTGATTTGAAGAAGTCAATCAGGTTCAGGAGACAAGATCGGCCCTTCACGAACCCAAACTGGCTGGGGTCTAGTGTTTTAAGGTTGCCAATGTCTTTGTTTATAAGTTCCATGATAATACGTTCCATGGCCTTGCAGATCAGGCTCGTCAGACTGATGGGGCTGTAGTTCCCGGGATCCAAGTTGGATCCCCCCTTGTGGAGTGGGATAACTGTAGCTGTGCGCCACTCAGTGGGCATGAAGCCTGAGGTGAGGGTATGATTAAACATTACACTTAGGTGAAGTGCCAGTTCATTTTTTAGTTCATGTAGTACACAGCCCGGGATGTCATCTGGTCCCATGAATGCTGTATTCTTAGCTTTGGAGAGTGCGTTTTTTACCTGTGTGGCCGTTATTACCAGAATTTGGCAATCTTCCGGTATTGAGATGGGCCATTTAGGGGGTGAGAGAGAGGTGAAGTTGCATTGAATCGATCTGCTAGGACTAACACTTTAGTCATAGGTGACTCTATAGTCAGGCACACTGATGTCCCACTCACCAGACTGAGCAAGGAGAAAATGACAGTGAGCTGCCTGTCGGGTGCCAGGAT
Source organism: Protopterus annectens (assembly GCF_019279795.1). Taxonomy (NCBI): domain Eukaryota; kingdom Metazoa; phylum Chordata; order Ceratodontiformes; family Protopteridae; genus Protopterus; species Protopterus annectens. The sequence goes on along the minus strand of NC_056739.1, from coordinate 1,703,579,922 downwards.
CCACCCCATAACTCATGCAATCAAGTCACTCCACAACAAGTAAAAATATTACTGTCATTGTCCATGTTGGAGTGAATGGCTTGAGAAGTACCTCCCTGGTCTACATGAAAAGAGACATGGAAGAGCTCTCAGATCATGTGGCCCAGGCAGTAATGACCCTAGCCCTGAGTAGCATCCTGCCTTCGCCCAGAATGATACCACAATATAAGGACAAAATGATTGCCTTCAGCAATTGGCTAAACTTCTGGTGTCATTCAAAGGGGATCCAGTATCTGTCTGCCTGGGACGACATGATCGACAGACCACGATGCTTTGCCAGAGATGGTCTGCACCTGTCGCCCCTGGGATTCAGGTTACTGGCTAAGGCTCTTGCCACCCCTATAGTGCCTTTTTTAGGCAAAGTTCAAAGGACAAAATAACCACCGTAACAGGTGCAAGCATGCAAAATCTGAAGGTAATGCTAGTCAATGCTAGAAGTCTAAACCTCAAAATGCACTCTCTCGAGGCACTCCTAAAAATGGAGAACATCGATATCTGTGCAGTAACTGAGACCTGGTTCAAGGCTCCAGAGAGCACCCCTGCAATACCAGGCTACAACTCTTACCACACTTTTCGGCCACCAAACCAGGATCGAAACACTAAAGGTGGAGGAGTGCCCATATTCACCAAGGATAGTCACACCACCAGGTTAGTTGCCCAACACAATGCGTCTGAAATTCTCCAGGTGCAACTAACACTAATTGTAGCTTGCTACAGATCCCCCACCATGCCCCAAGATTCTCACTACACCTTTCTAAACATACTGGAAAATATTAATATACAACCAAACACCACCAAAATACTGGGTGATTTCAACTACCCTGCCATTAACTGGGAAAACTACTCGTGTACCAACACCTTTGCCCAACGGTTCTTGGAATTCATAAATTCCAATGCCCTGGATCAACTAATCCATAGTCCCACCAGGGGCTCCAATATCCTAGACATGGTCATTACCAACATGGGAAATCAAAGCTCCACACCTATGGTCATCCCCTCGTTGGTCAGGTCAGACCATAAGCTAATCACCCTTAACATCCACATCCCACCCCCACCCCCCAGTAAGGAAACCTCCATAAAAAATTCTCCAAAGCCAACTTCATGCTATTCAAGTCAGAAATTACAAACTTCATGATACCCATGCAGACGGGAACTGAAAGTTTGACTGCTGAGTCCTATACTAAGACACTGTACGAGCACATCCACTCATGCATGAATTGTGCCATCCCAAATAGAACCAAGATGCTCTTCTCCAAAAACAAAGGAAGCCAATCTGGTGGTCCCCTGCCATAAACAAACTTTAAAACAAAAGGAAGAAACTATTGCAGAAAAGAGGAAAATCCCAGGATGCAAAAAACTCCCCTACCAGCCTCAGTAAGAAGCTGAGATCCCTCATAAAATCCTCCAAAGCTAGTTACAAAAATAAAATTGCCAAAGATTCCAAAGACAACCACAAGGCATTCTATAACTATGTCAAGAATCTAAATGCAATGCTCAGATCTGCTCTGAGCTACAACAGAATGGCATTAAATATACTGATCCCAATATCCTGGCAGATCAATTCAGTGCCAACTTCACCCCACTCTCACCCCCTAAATGGCCCATCTCAATACCGGAAGATTGCCAAATTCCGGTAATAATGACCACACAGGTAAAAAACACACTCTCCAAAGCTAAGAATACAGCATCCATGGGACCAGATGACATCCCGGGCTGTGTACTACATGAACTACAAAATGAACTGGCACCTTACCTAAGTGTCATGTTTAATCATACCCTCGCCTCAGGCTTCGTGCCCACTGAGTGGCGCACAGCTACAGTTATCCCACTCCACAAGGGGGGATCCAACTTGGATCCTGGGAACTACCGCCCCATCAGTCTGATGAGCCTGATCTGCAAGGCCATGGAACGTATTATCATGGACACTGGCAACCTTAAAACACTGGACCCCACCCAGTTTGGGTTCGTGAAGGGCCGATCTTGTCTCGTGAACCTGATTGACTTCTTCAAATCAGTCTTCAGAGCTGTGGACCAGGGTAAGGCAGTCCACACAGCCTATCTGGACCTCGCCAAGGCCTTTGACACCATCCCCCACTCTGGAATCATAGATAAACTTACTAAGCTGGGCATTAATCCCTATGTCACTCGATGGGTTGCCAGCTGGCTTACTGACAGAACCCACACTGTAAAAGTAGCTGACTCCAAATCCAGCTCCAGACAAGTGACAAGTGGAGTACCTCAGGGTTCAGTCCTGGGACCTCTCTTGTTTGGCATCTACTTCTCTGAAATACAGGCCAACACTAAGGGACTCTGGCTAACAACGTTTGCAGATGACTGCAAACTGGGAGCCATTATTGAATCCCCAAATGATGTGGATACTCTACAAAAGGGCCTTACAGAAACAGATGCTTAGTGCCAGAGCCATGGGCTCAAGCTCAATGCCAAGAAATGTATAGTTACCCCCTTTGGGACAAAACATGTACCCCTGAGTTACCACATAGGTGGCAATACACTAAACACCGAAAGTGTGATAAGAGACTTAGGGACACAGGTGGACAGTGTTCTCACCTTCAGTAACCACATCGCCACAACAGTCAGGAAATCCTTCTATGTGGAACACCTCATCACTAAGGGCTTTTCATCCAGAAAAAGGAGGTCATTGTCCCACTGTACTCATCCCTCATTAGACCTATTATAGAATACAACGCCCCATTTGGTATGTACCTCTCAAGACATCTGGAACAACTGGAAAGGCCGCAGAAATACCTTACTAAAAGAATCACATGCCTAAAACAGATGCCCTATGCTGACCGTCTTAAAAAACTCCAGCTATACTCTGTTGCGTATCGTCTACTCCAAGGCAATCTCTGCTTAACATACAAGGCCATGTCAAACCCATAGCTGTTGGACATACTATACTTAAAGAAATCCCAATCCCTCAGAGCCACATGCTCCAGGGATCTAAACCTTATCATCACAATAAACAGAACATGCTGGAGGGATAGGTTCCTGACCCAGAGACTCCCCAGACTCTGGAATAGACTGCCCATACATGTCAAGCAGATTGCCTCTTTGGCCCTCTTCAAAAGGAACCGTGATGATTGGATGGGAGAAAGGAAATTCACCCCGGGGATCACGTCAGTTGTCATGCTAGATAGGTGTTCAGGGAAGTAAATAGTGTGGGAAGAAATAGCCAGGGAATTGTTATGGCTAGGCTTGTATAGGCCCTAGGGCCAATAGCCTAGTACCAACCTATGAACCTATAAATCCTAGACATTTTTGAAAAAAAAAATCATCCTTATGTGTGTGGGATTTATGTTTTAAGTATTATAAAATTTATTTTAATTTAGTTAGGGTATTTTTAGGTAGTTAAGTGTTTAAAAAAAATGATTGGATAGCATAAGTGAATCAATTGCTAATGATGTTTAAACTGACAATGACACTTCTTTGGAATTCTAAGTCCCATTCTGTTTGAGTATATACATTCTAAAGCAATTTCAAGGAAAGAACCATGACAAACAACTGTGCTAATAAATGCTTTGTTTTCTCATTTGTGATGCAGGTGGAAAATGAATCCAATGTGCTTCAAGATGGGTCCTTAATTGATTTATGTGGGGCCACTCTGCTTTGGAGGACAACTGAAGGATTGCAACATACCCCAACGTTAAAACAGCTAGAAGCGTTACGGCAGGAGATCAATGCTGCACGACCCCAGTGCCCTGTGGGCTTCAACACACTGGTATTTCCAAGCTTGGCACAACGGGAAGTAGTAGACAAGAAGCAGCCCTGGGTTTATGTAAACTGTGGCCATGTTCATGGCTATCACAACTGGGGATTTCGGAAAGAGAAGGGCACCAATGTCAGGGAGTGCCCCATGTGCCGCAGTGTAGGGCCTTATGTCCCACTCTGGCTGGGCTGTGAAGCAGGTCTGTACCTTGATGCAGGACAGCCCACCCATGCCTTTGGTCCCTGTGGCCATGTGTGCTCTGAAAAGACTGCTAAGTACTGGTCTCAAATCCCACTGCCACATGGCACACACGCTTTTCATGCTGCCTGTCCCTTCTGTGGTACGTGGTTAACAGGAGAACATGGATATATTAAACTGATATTCCAAGGGCCTGTTGACTAAAGAAGATAAATGAATAAATCTGTAAATAAAATGAATAATTCTTTGTGTAGCATTTATTTGTTTCATTGTCTTTTTAAATGTATAGTTCATCCTTTGATTTATTTGTGAAAGAGAACTTTCAGTAAAAATCAAGCGGTATTTTGAATTAGTGTAAGGCATTTCTCTTTCAAAAACTGCAGACTTCAGTACTCTTTAGGACAAGAGCATTAAGCCAGCAAGCCTAAAAAAGCAAATTGATGTTCTTTCAGCCACAAAGTTGCCAATGATTTCCTCAACATAATCCATTTTATCAAGGTAATTAAAAAATATGTACTTGAGTTTTATTCCCTTACAATGAATTAGAATTTCTTAGGGCAACATGAATGGTTGATTTGCGCAATGTAATTTTATGCTCAGTGGTATCGTTTTTGTCCTTCCACATATAACGATTCTTTTGAGACCTCCTTCTCATCTGTCCTTCCTCTCCTTCTTTTTCCAAAAATTTTTGTGACTATCTTATGACCTTACAGTTAGTACAGAAGATTAAAGCAATTAGCTGTTAACAAGCTACTTTGTAGGGTAGGGGGTTCAATTATGTTAGCCTTGATTTGCCAACTGTATAAACTTGAGCAAGTCACTTAACCAGATGGTGCTTTGGGACAATATGGGATTTAGTCTAGGCTGCTTTGGTCTCCTGAACTGTATGCCTAGTAACTAGCTATGAATCTGTCTGTGTCACGCATGTTCAGGACTCCTATTTCCTATATTCTTTGTGTTTAATCGTTATTTTTTTTCAGTTATCTCTCACTCTTTAAGTGAAGGGCACTGGTATCTCTTTTTAAATGTGGTCTTCTACTCTACCTGCACAATAATAGGGTGAGGTTTTATTTTTCACTCAGAAGAAAAGACTTGTATACATTAATCTCTCTCTGGGGTTCGTATAGCTATCTACTGCATGTCTTGGGAATGTGGGAGGAAACCAGACCTCATGGACAAAACTTAAGTAAACACAAGTTGAACATGCAGACTCCACACACAAGGTACCACAACTGAGAACTGAACCAGAGAACCTCTTGCTGTGAAGTGACAGTGCTATCCACTGGTCCACTGTGCTGCCCTATGAAAATGAACCGCAGGTCATAAATATGAAGCTGGTCTGCTATTAAAAAAGCACCACAGCTCACTAAACACCTGTCTGCAGTTACAATGTTACTACCCTGCAGATCAGGGCTACTGTCAGGTCATGCCCAAAACTTAGAGGTTGTATACAATGGCAAATAAAAAAACAAAAAAAAAACACTTGCTATCCAAAAACTGCAGTTGCCACATCCACTTGGTACCATTCATATTACTGTTGAACAGTAGGGTACTCGATTGCCACTATCAGCAACTAATACTCAGAATAGTCCAATCAAACAGTAGATGCTAATGAGCTGACGGCAGCTGTGGCTCTGAACTAAACCACACAAAGTGTACACATAAAATACACAGACACTTCCCATACCCTCACCACCTTTTCCACACCCCACCGTGCACCCTTCATTCTTCACAACAGAACTGATACAGATGTCCCCATTCTCTCTAGTATCTACTTACGTATAGGCAGCTGAGATGTAGATGCTGCCATAAAGATGGAAATGCATTACTAAGGTAAAATACAGAATGCATATACACATAACTGCCCACTACATAAACACACAGTAAATAAATAAAAGCACTGCCTAGTAACCACTGCCTTTACTACCCTACCCTTTATTGTCCATCCTTCACCCTTCACACTAAAAAGTGATATTGGCAATGCCCAAGCCCTCACCATCTACTAATTACATTCAGAATAGATGGCAAACAGATTCTGCCACAGAGACCACAGATGTGTTATACAGACATGCAGCATGGCTTTCTTCCCTGCACCAGAGACTGTTCTCATCTTTTACCAGAGGATAACTGCTAGCATTGCTCGCATTTTTTAACATTATTTCTATGTGACTTTGAGCAAATGAAACTCCCTGAAGAAACTGTACCAACTACATTACCAGAAAGTTTTGTGTAATGTTAATAAATGGCCATAACCGTATCATTCCTTAATATTCCAGGTGCATATTTTAAGTGAAACATCTGTGTATACCCTTCCTCATGAACTGTACAACTTTCTTTGTATTCTTTCTCAAAAACTGTCATTTCACACAGTAACTGTTTTGAGTCAGACTTGCTCAGTGAACCTTCAGACTTCGTGTCATATACAATTAAAATGTGTACTCTGAAAGTTTTATCTCAAAATACTGTTACCAAAGTTGTTGTTCTGCATTTAATTTGGTCATCCTGTCCTTGTAACTCAACAATTTTACAAAAAATGTAGCTTACAAGAACTTATCTTGCAAACAGTGTCCTTGCATATTTATATTCCAAAAGGTGATTCTGAATAGGAAAAATTGTTTCCCAAAAGTAACTGCAAAATCAGCTATAAAGAACAGAACTGCACAATAACAATTCAGATTTCATGTTATACACCCATATGGTGAGTATTCTTAATATTTTGTCCAAAAAGTTTCTATCCACCAATGATGTGAATTTTCATTAATTTATTTTCTTATAACTTATGAGTTCAATATTTTATACCATATTTGGAAAAGGTCATCTTTGGTACTGCTCAGACTTTATGATGAAGAAGACCATTGAGGCAAGTATTCTAAAACTTTTGTTCCTGTCCTGGCACATTTCTTTCCCAAGAGGTAATTTCAAACAAGAAACATTTGCATGGCCACTGCAAAAACAACTTTTTAACAGCTTTATTGAATTAACACTTAAGACATAGGCAAACATACATTTATATAAAAGAAAACAAACCATGTTAACATGTGCACAGTTACAAACATTATACATCACATACATGCTTTGATACAATCCATCACTGCATAAATTGATCAGTTCCCACCTTCCCCTAAACCTCACTCCTCATTCTCTAAAACATTACTTTGCATGTATTGTTCCCACAATTTCCACTTTTTTTCATTGTAATTTGCTCCTACCTATTCTAAAGATACCACTTCCAGTTCTTTTATCTCTGTTACTATATTCACTACTTCAAGTACAGTTGGTTTAGACATTGATTTCTGCTTGCTAGTAATTGCTTTTTTCGGCAGCCACCAGAATTAAACTTAACAAGGCCTTACTATGTCTAGGTAATCGAGATCCTGTATCCCAGCTAAAATCAATCCTTGTTTACACCCATTTGCTCACCCAATATTTCTGACAGAGTACTCTGTAGAGAATTTGTAATGTTTGCCAACACATTACACTCCCAAAATGTATGTTTCCTTTGACCTCTTTCTTCTCCATCATACCGCCAACATTTGCGTTCTACCTGAGTAAAAATTCTTTGGAGTCTGCTTGGGGTATAAAAATACTTATGCAAAAACTTCCAAGCAAAAAATCTAAATCTTCTAGACTTTGTTGCATATTTGGGAGCCGTACATATGTCCTCCTGTTGTTTCCTTGTGAATTACCTATCCAATCTCTCTTCCCAATCTTTTCTAACCTCCTTTGATTAATTCCTATAGTTATCATGCAATATTTAATATGCCCTACTAATTATCCCTTTTTAACAGCAGCTTTTGTTCTAGATTCAACTAAAAACTGTACCAGAGCATATCTTTCATTTAGGATTTCCCTATCCCCTTCTCTTTGCCTATACCTTGATATCAACCCCAGTCTCTGCTTACCTTTCTGTCTCTAGTTGTTTGCGCCCAATACCTTGTTTCCTCTGTCAGTTTTCTCCAGTAAATTCAAGCCCCATCTTTCTTATTCTCTTAATTGTATTCATCCCTATCAGCAGAATCTTTTTCCATTCTCTTGTTGGCTTAGTTCTTAGAACACTCTCCACTAATTTATGAATATAATTTATATTATATAAATATAATAATACATAATATTTTTTAATTTATCTGAGTCTTTTGGGTTTCTAATGCCATGACAGGAATGGCCCCCATTCCTAAATCAAAGTACGATTAAAGTTCATGAAATCAGTATTGTTTCAATCTTTGATGTCAGCCAAAAGTGCTCTTCGCATCACCTGCAATGTGCTCAGAAATGACTCCTTCTGCAATTCTTACAGGGTTACATGGATTGGTAACATATCTAAATACGATTGTAGATTCTTTTTTATAAGATCCGTTGCTCCTGCTACTATTGGAACTGTCTCGGTATTTTTCTTCCACATTGCTCTAGTTTCTGCCTGCAGATTCTGATACTTTAAGACTTTGTGTCTCTCTGTATGCAACACACTGTAGTCACTGGGTGTGGTGATTTCAATGATCAATGCTACTTTTGTCTTCTTTTCATGGACTACTATATCTGGTTTTCTAGCATCTATCTTTTGAACTGTTGGTAATGGGTGATCCCATGTGATATAAACTTCATCATTTCTGTGATGCTTTGTGGCTCATGTTTCCAGTGTTTTTCAGCCACTTCAGTACCATAATGTTTGCAGAATCCCCAGTGCAACAGTCTTGCCACATTATTATGCCTTTCAATATACACTCCTTCTGCCATTAGTATATCACAACCAGCAACAAGGTGTGCGACAGCAACAAGGTGTGCAACTGTTTCCAGTTTGGTTTTACAAAACCTACATTTGTGTGTTTCTCCCACATGTTCATTGGAGTTTGTAAATCAACGTGCATGCGGCCCACAAAATTTGGGCTACCAATATTAACCTTTCATCTCTTGGTTTGAATTCACCTCTCCTTAACCATTCTTGCATTCACTGCTGATCAACATGAGGTTCTTCCAGAAGTTTTCTATACTTGCAACTATATTTACACATTTTCCACATTTCTTGCCTTTTCATATGGTCCTTCACCTTATATTCTTTCTTTTGTTTTTTGGCACATTCAGTTGCTGCCTGATTTTTATCTGCTTCTGGTTTGATATACATTCCTGCTTGACGCTGATATGCTTCTGCTGGGTTAAGCAGAGAAATCTTCGATTTATTTTCCTCCTGTTTCAAAACTTTTAGTACATTTGGGTCTTGTGAGGTCAGCAGATATGTGTGGAGTCCCACAATTGCAGATCTATAGATGTAATCAATTTCAAGGAGGCCCATCCCTCCTTTGGAACAGGGAATATATAATCTTGGTATGCACTGATTTTTATAAATCATATGGTGAGCATGAAGCATCCTTCTTGTTTTAATATCTAATCTATCCAACATGTTTTGGGGCCGGTCAATCACTCCAAAACTGGAAGTTAGGACAGGAAGAGTAAATTGGTTTATAGCTAGGATTTTGTTCCTAGATGTCAATGCTGTTTTCAGGATTAAAGTCTTCTAAAGTATTCCTTACTATGTTTTATTTCTATTTGTTCATGTTTTATTGCTGATCCTTCATTGATTCCCAAGTATATATACACTCCCTCTTGCTCAAGTTCTTTTATATCACATTCTTGTCCCAAACTGATGTTTTCCTGATGCTGCAGTTTTCCTGCTTTAAAGGTTGCTTTTGCACATTTATCAAGACCAAAAGACATTGTAATATTTGACAACCTGCAGCTGTCCTTTCACTTCCTCATATGATGAGCTATATAGTTTTAAATCATTGACAAAGAGAAGAGAAGTCTGTAGACTTTGTTGTTTTCTAGGAGCCAAATTATAGCCATGGCCTAAGCTAAGTAGACAGCTTAGTGGGTTAAGGCCAAGGCAGAATAGCAATGGTGACAGAGAGTCACCCTGGAATATCCCCCCTTGAATTTTGTTTCGTTTATCCATGAATGTGGGATACTATCAAATGTTTTTTTGTAGTCAGTCCATGCCATACTCAGATTCTTCCCCTTTTTACAGTTCTCCACCATGCCTTTATTTAACAACAAATGAGCCTTTGTTCCATATTACTTTATTTTATTACCCTTTTTTTCTAGTGCCATAATTGAGTTTTCTTTTAAATGACTATAAACTCTGTTGGTATCAATTCCCATGCATAGTTTATACGTCAGAGGAAGGCAAGTTATTGGTCTATACGTTTTAGGGTAGCTTGCAAGTTCACTCTTAAGTAGAAACATTGTTTTACCTGTTGTTAGCCAGGTTGGTGTCTGTTTGGGGTGAGCATATAAATAGTTCTTACTCATGGTTAAGTGCAAAGATGTTAATACTTTTAACCAAAGGTTATATACTGCATCTGAGTCTGTGGTTTTCCAATTGGAGGATTTTCTTAACTTTGCTTCAATCTCTCTTGCTGTTACTTCATCCTATTTCATATCCTGTACCTTTAAACTTCTTATTTTTTCTTTTACTTCTTTTATCCATTTAGCATCTTTGTTGTGTTTCACAATATCTTCATAGATACTTCTCCAAAATGCATCTGTTTCTTCTTTTTTGGCGGTCTTTCAGTTCCTTTTATCGTGTTTCCCAATTCTCTATAATAAACTTTTTTGGGTCATCAATAAATTGCTTATTTTGTACTTTTCCTTTATATTTATCTATATATATTCTAAGTTTTTCCACATAAGCTGAAATTTTGAGTTTATTTGTGATAGTGCATGATAGATCCTGGTCTGTTCTAATATTGTGCATTGCATTTTATCACATCTATCTTGCTTGGTATTTTTGTTGATCTATTCCTTCTTATATAGTTTTCTGACAGTGACACTTCTTGTCTTAATTGCTTTATAATTTTCTCTATTCGATACTTCCATGATAGTGTTCGATTTCTCCCCTTCCTTTCCTTCACTTACCTGTGTTCTTGTGGTAGAACTTTATCAGTTATTAGTTTAGCTGCACAGTAATATATCCTGTTTATGTCTGCTATATCACATAGATCTCTATGGGCAGTCCTAATTACTGTGTCCATTTGTTTTATCAGACTTCTGACTTTTGGGGGTTTATTGACTTTCTGCAATCTGTTTTTTTTTTCATTGATCTTAATATATCTATATTTGTCCATTAAATCAAGCAACTCTTCTCTTAGTTCATTTTCTTCCAGACTGAGGGCACATCCTTTGTTTTCCATTTCCTACAGGCATTCTCTAGAAAGTTCTATAGCATCTTCCTGTGGCACATTCTCTTCAATTTCATCCTGTGCCATCCGTTGCTATGTCATATGGGAACTCACTGGCCTATCACTACTCAACACTGCATCAGAGTTTTCATGGTTTCCTGTTCCTTCCCTTGGTGTCTAGCTTCAAGTGAACATTTATACTGGCTTCCTGTGGAAGGCTCCAAAATATCTTGATATGGCACCTGACCTGTTCCTTCCTGTTCCACTGGTTTCCCCTTAATTTGGATATCCATTGCTCTAGCCTGTTGTGGCACTTTCTGTATTAGATTTTCTGCACTGAATCCTTCACTTTGCAGGTGCCCCATAACTTCTATTTCTTTAACTTCTCCATTATTGATCTCCTTTTCTATTTTTCCTCTTAGTCTTCTTATTTTTTGTATTATAAAGTTTTCCATACCCATATACTCTACTTTGTATGGCGGTTGTTATTATTCTTAAGGATCTGCATCCTAAATCCCATTCTCTCCTTATTTCTTGAATCCCCCCACTTCATCATCATCCTTTTCCATTTTGAATTATACCTTTCTGCATGTTTTATGTATATGAGGGTTAATTGTGTAGCTCTAAAATATCCATTCAAATCAGCTAGTCCTAAACTACCTTGTTCTATTGGAATGATTTACTTATCCCACTTGACCTGTGCCCTCTTCCCATCCCAGATAAAAATCTTTCAACTCTTTATTAATTACTGCCTACAACTTCTCCTCTGGTTGATAAAACTCTGCCTGACCTGTATATAAAACTAAAAGGAGTAAAAACATTTCTACCATCTGTGTCTTGCTATCCATGTCCATAAACAACAGCTTCTAGTTTCTCATTTTTTGAATTATCTTTTGTTTATTCTCTTTCCAGATATCTTTAGCTGCCATAACAGAATCTTTTTTTTAACCCATACTCCTAAATACTTAATTTTATTTTATCCCCATAGATGTGAGTATTGCTAAACCAATTTATCTGTGGGCACATAATTTACTGAAATAGCCTTTGTTTTGTCTTCTTTAATTTTATAACCCCAAAAGACTTGAAATTATCTCAGAACATGCCACAACACTGAGATATCCTTTTCTGATTTTATCAGGTACAAAATAATGTTGTCTGCAAATACAACCAACTTCTCTTGATTAACTTACCAATTATATCCTTGAGTTTCTCAGACTCTTATTTTCTTTGCCAGTGGCTCTAAATGTAAATAAATGGAAAAGAAGACACCCCACCTGGCTCCTCTGTTTAGACACAACATAGCAGTGAAGAAACCCCAAGTTTAATTTTTGGCTTCAATCCCTCATATATCTCCTAAATTAACCTTATTATTGTATCCGGGAATGCAAATGATTCCATTGCCATACTCATAAAATCCAAGCTTATTCTGTAGAATGCTTTTCTATATCAAGACCCACCAACAACGGTGGTATTTTCTTGCATTCTGCTTCTCGCTGGATCATCGTTGCTCTGTTAATGTTATCATATGTCTGCATCCCCTCCACAAAACCATATTGATCCATCTCTATCAATTTTGGCAAAAGCTTTAACATTCTTTTAGCTTTTATAGAGATAAACAGTGTATAATCATGATTTAAAATTGAAATGGGCCTTTATGAAGCTGGGTCTGATGGACAGGTTTTACAGCCACCACAACTTTCTTCCAGGATGTTGCTGCTTCCACTCATTTTAAAATACTGTTAAACAAAACCTTCCAGATCTTCATCACTTTCTTCCATCCTCATTTCCAAACTTCCACAAGAATACAATCTATTCCTGGAGATCACCATTTTTATCTCATGTCTTCCTATGTTAGCTATTAATTGTTGAGCCTTATCTACCTTTAACCTTGGCATATTGAAGCATTCCATAAATATTTCCATTTGTTCTTTCTTGACTTCCACATTCCTGTGTTTTATACATATTTTCATAAACTTTTTGAAATATCTCTAATACGTCTGCAGGATCTGTGGGTATTTTTCTTATTATAGGTTTCTCTAAGTTTGGCAACAACCCTTTCTACTTTATGTTGCCTAAATCACTGGGTTAAAAGTTTTTGTGCTCTACAGTTATCATCAGAAACATTTGCTTAACTGCAGTCTTTCTAAACTCCTGTATATTATCCAGATACCCTCTTTCTTTCTCTTTAGCACTCTGCAGTTGCACTTCCTCTTCCGTGAGATCCTCCTTATATTGTAATACTTTACCCTTTAACAGCCCCTCTAAATAATTATTTTTAGTTCTTAAGCATTTCTGTTTTTCTTTTATTTCTACCCTGTTTTTAAACTCCACTTTCATTTTAACCTAATCACTAGCTGTAACATCTGAAGAAATTGCTATCTTACAGGTTCATAGGTATGTACTAGGCTAATGGCCCTGGAGCCTATACAAGCTTTACAAACCTAGCCCATAGGATTATACTGGCATCGTGCAACTGACCTTAGATCTTCATTAATAACTCTTGAACAATTTCTGTTACCCATTCCTTAAATTCCTTTCTTTTTAACAGGTAGGTGGGGAAGCGCCAGTGTCACAGTTTATTTCATTACCCTACACAAAACAACTTTTAAGAAAAAAAATCACATGTAACTCTTCAAACTTCATAATGTAGACCATTAAGATGAGTATTGTGAAAGCTTTGTCCGAAAATATTATTAACTACTATAGATATGACCTTTTTAATTTGGTAAATGCTTGTTTGCAACTTCATGACTGTTCAACATTTTGCACATTTAGATAAAGCAATCTGCAAAACCGCACACACTTTATGTGGCACCTTTTTAATACTGATATTCTGAAACTTTGTCCTGAAATACTACTAAACAAAATAATTTATGAGTTAATTTTTTATTTAGCAAATAATTTTCGTAATGTCTGTCCTTAAAAACTGCTATCTTAAAAGGGGATTTGAGATAGGATATGTAATTTAGCACAATGACTGAAACATCAACTTTTAAAATAGACTTGCACAATGACACTTCAGAGTTTCAGAGTTTATGGGACAGATCTATAAGATGCATACTCTGAATATTTTATGTCATTATGATACTATAACAAAGTTATGAGTCTGCATTTCATTTATGAAAATTTTCATCTTATGTTTACTGGAGTTCAACATATTATCAATGGGACCTAAATCATGAGCAGTTGTATTGTCCTTGTATTCCCTCCCGCCTCTCAAATTTAAGTGCATTTTTGTCAAGGATAACTTACCCATCTCCTAAATGTATGTTTGTTGCATGATGTGGTTGCTCATACCCTTCTTCCTACTGAAATCATGTTCAACAGCCGTTGTCCAAGGACAGCACCTCGCACTACCAAATTTATGTTCAGTGACCGTTGTCAAGGGTCACCTTCTCCCATCTTTCAAATATGTCTTCTTTGCTTGGTCTGACGCTAGCCGTGTCATTATTCATCACAAATGGGTCTTGGATCCGACTTCGGATCTGAGCCTGCAACTTCTTCAGACAGATCCAAAGCTCATGCTTCTCCCCTTCTCATAATCCCTTGCTACCTTCTAACTCTCAGATCTCGTTTGCCACTGAAACACTTCAGACACGATCCCAGGCTCAGGGTTAGCAATTTGCAGACAAGTGTCTCTTTCTTTTTTTTTTTTTTTGCTGTACTTTAGGACTCCTTTCTGTCTTTAACTGTTCTGTTTGTAGTTTAATTGAATCACCTCTCCTCCCGGTTAGATCTTTGGGTTTAGTTACACCCCCCCCCCCCCCATGGTGCATGGTATTTCTTGCCCTTTCTTTTCTTAAGGTAGCTTCCAAAAATATATATATATATATATATATATGTATATATATATATATATATGTATATATATATATATGTATCCTTGGCTTCCTTTTTTTCCCCTTAGCATCGCTGATAAACCTTCTGGGTTTAAAAGATGCTCCTAGTGCGGTTGGAAGATACCAGATCCCGACTCACACGAGGAGTTGTCTGTATCATTTAAGGTCACCGCACCTGGTGCTTGAATGTGACATTTGCGCCACATTCAACCCCACGGCCCTCCTAGAGAGCTGCAACAAGCTTTTACTGAAGGGCTTGGTTCAGGGTGGTCCTCTGCCTACGGACTCCAATTCCAAGCCTTCTCAGAAGCCTAAGAAGAGACCTCCTCCCCCTCAGGGGAGTCCTCTTCTTCGCTCTGAAAGAAGCTGAGACTCTCAGATCACAGCTCCCTGGATCCGAGTCCAGCCTTTTCGGCTTCAGATCCTAGGTCTGCCATTCCGAGAGCTTCAGATCAGAATCTCGGATCCAAGGCCTCGGTGGAGCTGTGGCCTTCAGATCTGAGTAAGAGCAAGCTGTCCCCAGATCTGACCAGTTTGTCGGATCCATCGGGAATGCCCTCCAAACTGTCAGATCCTACCAGGTTGTCTGATCCAACAGCTCTGTCGGATCCCATTCCATTGAAAGCTTCCCTTCTTGGTCCTCCAGGTGATCAGATCCAGGTCATCAGAGCCAGTCTCCTTTTCAGGGCCATAGGGGTGCGGGATCTGAGGTTGGAACCCCAGCAAGATTTGGTCACATGTCAGCTTTGTCCAGATCCTCCAGAAGTCTCCTTCCCTCAGACATGGATAGGATGATGAGTTTCCTCAAGGCCCAAATCAAGTTGGGCTTGCTGCCATCCCCTACCCATGGGGCTACGGGACCCTTCCCATCCACAGGACCCCACCCACCTCTTCCAGTCTGACAGGTTTTGGAATGTCAGGACCATGACATTTCTAGTGAGAGGCTGATGGGTATTCCCCCCCCCTTCTCGACACCATCAGGGTCCCTGGCTGGCTCTGTTCCGCAGTCTTTGGACCAGGGTGGGCCTCATCTCAGAGGGGTCAGTGCGAGTTCCGTGGGGGTGGGTTCGGGTCCAGATTTTTTGGACCTCTCTCCCTTCCCTTCGGGCTTCAGCGCTGGACAGCTTGAGGCCGATATCATCTGGGGACTTTGGTGCTGTGTTGGGGTCCCTTCTCCCTTCCTAGGTAGCCCCAGCCACTGGGGATGGGGCATTCATCCAGTGCCTTACGGGCAGTAGAGAGGACCTTTTCCCAGTATGGCAGTTACTTCTGCTTCTCTAGGTCCCTCCCAGCCTTTCTTGGCATTGAGTGCCCCGGCCACTGGGGATGGGGCATTCATCCAGTTCATCGGTCTTACGGGCAGTAGAGAGGACGTTTTCCAGTATGGCAGCTACCTCTGCTTCTTCTCTAGGTCCTTCCCAGCCTTTCTTGGCATTGAGTGCCTCATCATCCATCCAGGGTCACCCTCCTATAAGCTCCTTAAGATGGGCACTGCCCCACTTGGGGTACCTATCTCTTCTGAGTCCTCCCTTGAGCCCATTGTGGAGGAACCCCCCCCCCCAGACGAGAATGTGTAAGAGGAGGCACTTGGACTCCCCCAGAGAGTCACTCACAGAGGACATGAATTTTGAGGAGGGAGACAGGTCCCACAGACTTCCGCCTGAGGAGGTGTTCCTTGGGGATATCCTTGAAATTCTCAAGCAGAGAGGTGGATGGTCTTACCCATCCCCATCTTCAGAGGAGTCTGTGTTCCTGAAGGCCTTTGGGATGGGCACATCTTCTACCTGGGTTCCCCCCTGCTGACAAGCTTGTGTACCTTATCACCAGCAGGGCTTGGAAGGAGCCAGACATGGTGGAACTTGTGCCCAAAAAAGCAGATAAGTTCCTCAGTTCTCCTAAGGATAGGTCTTTTTGGAGTAAACGGGTCCCCTTCGATGCCATTATGGTGGCCACTGCTACTAAGAAGAAGCTAGCTGAGCAAAGCTCCTCATTCCATCCGTCAAATAGGGAGTCCCAGGTGACTGACCATTTTGGAAAATATGTGTTTGCCTCAGCTACTTTTGGTCTGAGAGCAACTAATTGTTTGACCCACTTTACCCGGCTTCTGAGGGATTTGATTTTGGAGCTTACCACTTCCCTTTCAGAGTTGTTCCCTCCAGAGTCTCAGGTTAGTCTCTCTCAGGCTGTTCACTCATACTTCTTTAGCCACTGCTTCGATGAGGTTGCCTTTGTGGGTTTGCAGAACCCATTAAGGTGTCATTTGCTTATGCCCCCTTTGATGTTTCCACTTTGTTTGGACCTGTTATGGAAACTTTAACCCTCAACGAGCAGGAAAGGCAAGACTCTTTCCGCGGTAGGGATCAAGTTTTCTACTCCCCAGTGGTCCTTTTCTAAGACCCACAGGGGAAGTAAGAAGCTTTGGTTCTGGAGGAGTCAGTCTTCCTTTCAGGATGCTTCCCAGGAATCCTCTTCCATAGGCCGGGGCATGGGATTCAATGGTAGACACCACCCTAGGGGAAGGGGGGGTACACAGAACCAGGGTTCCTAAGAACCATTCTCGGATAAGCCCTTCCAGCGCTCCTGAGGCGCTGCCCAATTGTCCTGCTCTGGAGGCAGTTGGGGTCATCTGTCCTTCACCCTGTAGCCTGGACAAGTCTCACCTCCACTCAGTGGGTGTTAAAAATTATTTACAGGGGTTAATCAGTGGGTGTTAAAAAAAGGGTTACTCCATTCCCTTCTCCGAGCTCCCACTAATTCAAGGTCAGGTTTCACTTGTGCTGCATCTGGCTGCCATTCAGTTAGTGCCTCTAGCCAGGTATCACATCCGAGTTCTCCAATGGACCCGGGCAGTCCAGTGGTTCATTCTGTCTCAGCCCATGTCTATGACAGTAAAGTTGTATCAGGTGTGCAGGAATCATCTTACTTGGTGGTTTCAGTCTGTAGACATATTTCTAGGCAGGCCATTTCCTCTCCCCCCACGCAAGGCCACAGTGACCATGGACTCCTCTCTGTTGGGGTGGGGGGGCATTTTCAGGGCAGGATGGTTCAAGGCACGTGGTCCCCCATAGAGACCAAACTTACATAAATGTCCTGGTGATGAGAGCAGTCCTTCTAATGTTGCAAGCCTTTCAGGAGTGCCTCCCTCTGGGGACCATAGCAATTCAGATGGACAACATGGCAGTTGTCTGGTATATCAATGAGCAACGGGGAACACAGTCTTATCCTCTGTGCAGAGAGGCCATGAAAGTGTGGGAAAAGGTGATGTCGTCCACGCACTTTCTTCTTGCAACTCGTATACCTGGGAGTTCCAACGTGTTGGCCGACAGACTCATCAGGTCCATCTTGAGTCCTCATGAGTGGTCCCTGAATCTGTCAGTGGTAGGCAAATTGACTGTGGGGGTCAACCATGCTGTGACCTTTTTGCTTCCCCTGTCAGTCACAAATGCAGCAAATATGCCCTGATCCCTCAATCAGGGGAGTCACCCAGGGACGCTTCTGTTCACGATTGGCCTCCGAGTCTCCTCTATACTTACCCTCCTATTCCCCTAATACCCAAAGTCCTACAGAAAGCTCATCACCTGAAGACCTCTCTCATCCTCATTGACCCTTTCTGGCCTCATCAGGTGTGGTTTTCCTTGTTAAGTTCTCATTTGAACTATCCACCTTGGATACTGGATCCCATTCCGGATCTCATTTACCATCCCTGGGGCCTTCCACTTCCCAGTCTCTGGACCCTTCATCTAACCACATGGTTTCTGCAGTTCCAGTAATCTTTTCTCAGTCCAGGTTTCCTTCCCCGATGAGGAGCATTATTTTGGCTTCTCAAAAGCCATCTACAAAGAAGGTGTAGTCCTGTAAATGGAAAAAGTTTTCCATTTGGGCCAGACAATGGAATCTGGATCCCTTTTTAGACCCTATTCAATATCTTACTCTTCTTATCTTTCCTTTTTCAGGATGGGGTGAATTTTTCTACCATTAGGGTCCAGTTGGCTGCAATCTCTAATTTATATGTCAACAAAGAGCCTACTTTTTCTTCCAAATTGTGTAAGGCTTTTCTGAAAGCCAATATTCTTCTTAGACCTCCTGTTAAGGATCCATCCCTGCCATGGGATTTGACCTTGGTGCTGCAGTCCATGCCGCAAAAACTTTTTGAACCAGCTGGGTCATGTGATATTAAATTTCTTTCTTGGAAGATGGCCTTTTTAGCGGCCATTAATTCTGCCAAGAGGGTCTCAGACGTTCAGGCTCAGTGCATTAAGTCTTGTTTCATGATCTTTCATAAGGATAGGGTATCCCTTAGGAAAATCCTTCCTTTCTCCCTAAAGTGGCCTTGGAAGCTAATATCAATCTATTGATTCAACTACCGGTCTTCTTCCCTAATTTTTCTAATAAGAATATATCTTGCATTGCTTAGATGCACACAGGCAGTTATGTTTTTTATCTAAAAAGGACTGAGGATTTTAGAAAGTCAGACCAACTCTTTGTGGCCTTCTCTCAAAACGGAAAGGGCCAGGCAGTTTCCAAAGTGGCTACTTCTAGGTGGATTTCTGGTTGTATTTCCTTTATTTATACTAGTAGGCATTTAGAATTATCCAGACCAGTCAAGGCCCACTCTACTAGGTCTGTTGCTATGTCATCAGCCTTCTTGGCTAGATTTTCTCTTGATGAGATTTGTGCTGCTGTGATTTGGTCTAATTCACACACTTTCATTTTGCACTATAAATTTGGACTTAGTGTCTAGGAACAGGGCTTCCTTTGGCTCCTCCGTGCTCTGACATATCCTTCCTTGAGGCCATCCTGGGTACATAGTAGCTGGGGACTCTGACCCATTTGTGATGAATAATGACATGGATAGCATCAGATAAATTATGTACTTACCGTAACTTGGTATCTGTGTTATCCAGTGTCATTATTCATCACATTCCCACCCTCCTTCCCCCTCCCTTCTGGGGGTTCTGGCAAGGCTGAAATAGCTTGTATTTGGTAAGAAATTTTTGGTCTTCTGTTGCAGTTGTTTCTGCATTTCAACTCATTTAGCAAACTCAATCTGAGGGTTAGAAGGTAGCAAGGGTTTATGAGAAGGGGAGTAGCTTGAGCTCTGGATATGCCTGGAGAAGTTGCAGTCTCGGATCCGAGGTCGAATCCAAGACCCATTTGTGATGAATAATGACCCTGGATAGCACAGATGACAAGTTATGGTAAGTACATAACTCTTTTTATCCAAGGTTAGTCTCACCACGTTATGAAATCATGTTTACTGTTCATCTTTAACTCATTAACAGCTACTTGCAGACAGATAATTGTAACAGTCCTGATGGCAGGTAGGGTGGATCTCACCTGTCTACAGCTGTGAGTCAGGAAGAAAATTAAATGTGAGTGAAGCAGCTTTTTGCATTTCTTGTTCAGCTGAACTCATTTTCTCACATTAAATGGTCATAATCTTCACAATGAATGCCAAAAATTTTGTACTGCAATTAAGTTACAAGACAAATATACTGTATGTGGTCAGCCTTTCAAGATACATAATTTTGAATAGTAGATTTGAATAGGAGAAATCAGCCCACACATCTAACACTTTAGAATAAGTGGTCAACAACACCACAGCGTGATCGGTGTTGTTGCATGTAATGAGTTGGATGAGATTGTGATCAGTACTTGTGAAACACAGCACTGTGTGTAGTGTTTATCCTTCATACCCATTTACCCTTTTGTGGTTTTTATGTGCTCCCTTTAAGTGGGTTTCTTCTGAGTACTCCAATTTCCTCACATTTTAAAGACCTGCTGTTATATCATGTGCTGTTATATATGCTATATGCATATAGCCTGATTAACTGTGCTAAGGTAAGTCCTATATGCATCCGGTTTTTGTCCTTGCCCTTGCTGTCAGGATCTTGGCTGCAAAAAAAAGTTTATTGAGATCAGTCAACTTCCCCAGTAATCAAATGATTAGTTGTATAAAACTTTGCAGAAAAATTGAGCATGTAAAAGCTGTAATGTAGTGAGAGTCTCTTATCATTCTAAAGGACTGGAAGCCAAAAATAATTTTTGTGCAGTATTAGTTAACATTTAAGGCTTATATCCTAACCAATACATGCACCACATTTTCCTTTTATACAGTCAAACAGTTCAGTATTTACTTGTGGGAAAGAAAGCACAGAAAGAAGGAGTTAAGAAAGTAACGCCTCAATGTGTTGCTGTCCACTGGATTGTGAAAAGAAATCAACACTCTAGTGCTGAATGTGAAAAGACATAAGCATCAGTTTTATAAAGAGCTATTTGGAGATTGCATGGCTTATCCTAGCATAGCTTGTCGTTCATTTTAAACAGTGGCAGTTGTGCTATGAGATTATGTTTGCAGTTTAATGAATTTCTTGAAATGTATTTGCAGTGCTATGTCACAACACTTTGGTCATGACTTTGTTTCCCTGTACGTTTTTTGTTTATATGTCTATATTCATACATTCATCCTGCCATTTCTTACCACTCAGACAAGGAAAGAAACAAAACTGTAATAGCTGGTATTATCTCTGATAAGAGAAACCCATGTAGCCTAGTCCATGACAGAGTAACACCACTCTCTTAGTTAATAGATAACTTACTGCGCCCACCCCTCACACACACACACACACACACACACAAACAGACATTTTCCTACTATACTGTTACAGTCATTTGCCAGTACAAATCAACATTCAGCATTGGCAAATATTTATTTATATGTTATTTTCTGCAATTGCCGTACCATAACTATGTTTTCAAATAAATACTGAACATTGGATCCTTCGTTTATTCACTTTACCTACTTTCCAACTGCCAACATGACTTGTACAGTTATTGTCTATACTTTGTACAGTACTGCACCTACTCTTAATTTTTTTTTCAAAGTATCCATTATTAAGTTCATTTAGTTCCAGTACAATAACTTCTGCTTTAAAATTACGATGGTTAAAAGGTTATGAAATACCAGAGTTATTCAAGATGTTTTGGGGAATCAGATGCATTGCTCCCAGGTAGGCTAAGCAGAAAATGTGCTTTATAATTAGTCATCAAGATCAGTGCCGTAATCCAGTAAATAAATATGAATAAATACAGAAAATACATAATGCAGTAAGTAGTAACCATCTGCTGATAATCAATGACTCTTAAAATATTTCTGGAATTTTCAGTGGCAGGATAAGTTGTTTGCTGTAAGAGCTTTTGTTATTACTCCACTTAACAACCATGAAGATGGTAGATAGAACAGCAGAGAAGGTAAGAGCATCATGCAGTGTACAACCAAATAACACTCTCAGATTTTTTTATTAAAATACTTATCAGTCACTGTTGTGGGTCCTAGCAGCACTATTCAGTTTAACACTATCACATCATGTGGTACCTGAGTTCAGGTGAACAGCCTGTATAGTCAAAAAAAGGGTAATACATTTAGGAACAACATGCTTAGCATGGTCATTAATAAACAAAAAATAGCAATAATAAAGGAATCAAAAAACAAGAAAATTATAGGAATAGTCAACACCTCAGTTATTCCAAAAGATTAACTCCCATTTCTATATACTCCATTTTAGTACAGGGAGATTTCTGTTTACTTTTCTGCAACTTGAGAGACACGCCCCCCCCTCGCCACTTTTTAACCTTCACAAAAAGGGGGTTCATTATAAACCCATTCTAAAGACATAAGCCTTGACTGCCACATTAGCAGCACCTGCAGATGTAAGAAATTCTTAACTCAAAGCATCCCCCATTTTCGAAATAGACTCAAATTATAGAGCAAGCAGAGTAAAATCATAGCAACCTTCAAAACAATACTCAGTTAATGTTTGGGGTATTGTAAATTCATACCCATGAGTTGTGATAACAATGGACATAACAGGAGAACTAAGAAATTCATCATACTTTTAGGGTATGTGGGAAAAATCCTGCACTGGATAAAAACTAGGGCACATATTTCTAATATGCTATATTACCTGCATAAAATAAATTGTCGCCTCACAGTAAGATGTTGTCCTGTTCGATTCTCAGCTAAAGCGTCTTCTGTGTGGAGACATGCATGAATGGGCGTACCTTCATTGAAGGTTGTGCGTCAGAGCTGGCAACTTGACATGTAAAAATCTACTGCCAATCATTAGTGGACCGGAGTTCCGCTGTGGCAATCCCTAACCAAGAAAAGCTGAAAGACACAACAATAACCTGCATAAAATAAATTATTTCATGTTTGCTTTTGTCTACTGCACAGGTGCAACATATTGGGTCACAGAAAAGATAACTATAATCTTTGGTAGGAACAGTGGTCTCAATAAATTATTTGATACTTTAGCCATGTGTCAGTTCAGTGGCACTTAGTCAGATAAGGTTTTTTTTTTTTTTTTTTCCATTAGTGCAGTCATAACTGTCCATAATGCACTGCAATAAACCTTACATGGTCTTTAATACCACACTATTTTATGTTTCCATTTCTTTGCTGACATCTCTTTACCATCAACAACAACAAAAAAATCCATTATTAATTTATATGAAAAGTTAAACAGTTACACATTTAGACTTTACAAACATACCCTTTTATGCCTATGGACATTATTTTTATCCCATATCCTCATTTACATAATCAGTGGGCTAGCTAGTCCCTTACTAACATCCTATTGGCTCATTTGTCCCTTTGATGTGGTGTGAAAGCTAGGTGCATTTGATTCCCAGTCAGTGTAAGAGCCTTATGGTCCATTCATTCCGTGACCAATTTGACAGCACAACCAGCCCATCTTCCTTGGAACTGAGGGTCAGGTATGTAGCAGCAGGTCATCATGCTGATCATAAATCATAAATTTATGAAATAAAAGATGTCTATATCTCTAATTATTGTCATTATGCATTAAATGGAATCTGCCACATTTTCTCCCAAATTCATCAGTTTTAGGAGGAATTAGGAGGGACAGATCAAAAGTCTGAGCCAAAATTAGGAACATTTGAGAGGTATGGTAGGCATATTTCCATACTTCCTTTTCTGGCGAAGTGGCGCACTGCTGACAGTGCAGTCTTGTTAGACTCATTGCTGTGTGAGTGACTGACTACTGTCTGGTAGGTATTGTCAGTGTTCTGAGCCAAGTCTACTCCCTTTGGCAAGGATGGGGAAGTGGCCACTTTTTCCCATCCTCCCCACCCAGTCCCTCCAGCAACCATGCTGCTAGACAAACACAAGCTGTCTAGGCCTCAGCCATTGCTTTATCCCTCTGTGCCAAGAGGGCAGGCCATGCCCATATACTTAAGCCATTCACTTAGATGTTCATTATGAAATGAAACAAGTACAAAGAATCTGATACTGTGTTATTACCTAGTGTGATTAATATAGAGTTCCAGCTATCAAAGAGGCAAGCAATCAAGCAGCTCATTAAAACAGTCACAACAACACACCTAGTCACAGAAGCTGTTATCTGCACTACTGAACATCTTCAGATACTTCAAAATACATTATTATCTCCTGAAATCCCAAAGCTTTGTTTGGAAATTTATACTGTGTTTATTGTGTTTTGACATTCAGAATTGTTACAGCATACAGCTGTATGGGTCATTCAGCTATCTTTCTGAAACCATTTTAATCAAACAAAAACTAGCAAAGAAAACAAGAACATTAATAGAAAAGCTGTTGAGTATACAAGGGGGAGCTGAAAAGTTCTAAGCCCGACCTAGAAAGGAATAACATGGAGTCATGAAACTTACAAGTTATTCAACATATTCACTCTGAAGTTCAATACACGGCACATCGTGTTTGAAGTTTCTGTAATCCTGCCAAAAAATGTCTGAAGTCTGGTCACTGAAATACTGCTCCACTGCTGCAGTCACCGCCGAATCACTTGAAAATTGCTGCCCTTTCAAACTCTTCATAAGGTTTGGAAACAGGAAATGGAGTAAAATCTGATGAGTAGTGTGAATGGTCTATGCACTCAAACCCAATTTTGTCAAAACATCCATTGTTTTGCCAACCTTGTGAACAGGTGCATTGTCTTGCAAAAAGAGAACTTCTTTCTGCAGCTTCCTTCTCCTTTCTTTCAATGCCTCCTTTAGTCTGCACAACAAGTTACAGCAGTGTTCTGCATTACCTGTTTGGCCCCTTGGAAGATAGTCAGTCATTACAGTGCCTTCCTTCCCAAAACACTGTGACCATGACCTTTACTGCTGACTTTTGGGTCTTGAACTTCTTTGGCCTTGGTGAACCTGAGTGCTACCATTGCATGGGCTGTTGTTTTGTCTCAGGATCATAGTGGTATAACCACAATTCATCAACAGTAACTAGTTCCAAAATGTTGGCACCAGCTCCATGGAAATGCCACAAAATCAATTTGGAAGTGTCCACTCGACATCTTTTCTCATCGGCATTGAAATATTTGAGCACTCACTTGGCTGACGGCTTTTACATACCCAGCTGCTCATGGATTATAAACCCAACATGTTCCCTGGATATCTGTAGTATCTCAGCAATTGTTTTTGGATGATATTTTTTGATCTGCCAAAATCACGTCATGGACATGGTCAACAGTTTCAGGAGATTACACCATTTGAGGCCTCCCAGACCTTGCTGCATCTTCAGAGTAGAAAACTCCACACTGAAAGTCTGCACACCACTTCTTCCGTTGAGTAAGAAGGGCACTTGACACTCAGTGTCTGCATCATACATTCATAGATTCCTTTGGTGTTTTCTTCTGCAGGAATAGGAACTTCATGATGGCTCGGAGTTCCACACTTGAAAATTCCACACTTTTCATTGACATGGTTCAATCAATAATCTGAAACAATGTCAAAACATAGCATTATGATTCTGCAAATTGGCACTTTACATGATAAAATAACCCTCTTTTCAGATAAAGAGGCAAAATAATGCTCAGAATTTAGAAAGCTGTTCAGGCTAAGAACTTTTCAACACCCCCTCGTATTACTCACTGCATCTTCACAGTCTCTACACTACAAGCAAACAAAGAAGCTCTAACAGAAGGTAACAGTCACAATGAAAGGGAAGCAAATGTTCCTCAGTTTTGCTCAATTCCTAGGACTGGAGGAAGAAGGGAGTATTTATCTGTTATACCCATTACTGTAGTATTTGTTACAAAACAACAGCATGGAAAACATATGTGAGAGTATACTGAATGTTCCAGCTTCATCTAAAGTTCCTGTCTTCTAGACGCATTGTGTCTTGCTTTCTTTGTGGCTGTGAATTTCAAAATGTTTGCAAAGCACTTCTAGATTTAGACAGAATGTAATGAAGCTAATAACATCTGCATGTTACAGTTGTGAGCTGAGGAATATTGCAGTTCTGTGGTAGACTGATGAGAGCAGCATGGTTGCATCACTTCTCGGGTTGTCCAGTGCTATTGATCCATATATCAGTTTTAGTAGCAATAACTTTTCAACAAGTTTCTTTTTGGTGGTGGACCATGGACAGTGGCCTAAATGGTAAATTACTCTTATTTTTGCTTATTTCTGTTGTGTGTGTGTGCTGCTCAAAGGACAGTTTACTGTCATAGGCTCATAGGTGTTTACTATGCTAATGACAATAAGAGCCTTTTTAAGCCTAGCCGTGCATCCCAAATCTCTGACGTTCTTGTACCCTTGATAAGAGTAAGGAGGGGCTTAGGAGATGTAATACTTACAAGCAGAGGCCTGGGAGATGAAGCATTTGCAGGCTAACTGTGTCCATTACAAACATAGGTGCCAATCCAGGGATGAATTTCCTGTTCTCCATCCAATTGTCCAAGTTACTCATAAATTGGGTTAGGGAGGAACTCTGCTTCACATGGATGGGGAGTCTGTTTCAGAAAATCAGCAAGTCAATGGTGATGTCCAAGTACTTCCAGTAAGGAAAATCTCTGTACTGTTTGGAGATTCATACCTGTCAACCTGGAAACATCAAAAATCTGGACAAAGGCCATGAAAAATAGGTACAAATCTGTATGTTGATTAACATAAAATTAACATATATAACTATGTAGTATATATAATTATGTAACCCCACCCACTCCAATGGAATTATGGGATACCAACTTTCAAACGCAAACAAAAGAACAAACAACCAAAATATGGCCCTCCACCCCAGTAAGATGCATGTTGTGTTCATTAAACAGACCTCCCACATCACAGGCGCACTAGGGCAATACAAACACGTCCTGCAACAAGCACACTTCAGTTTCATTACAATTTTGTAACATGCCAAGGTGGAGATGAGCTTCTCATATAGCAAATATAACAACAGCAGAAAGAACTCCTGTTTCAGCATAAGTGCCCCCCACAAAAAAAGAAGTGTCCAGAAAATCAGTTGCGGTGACCCACTAAGTGCTATCATCTTAGAACTGAATCAAAATAGCTAGAGAAAAAACAAGGCAATCAGAAAGTACCTAAGTGTATCACTATCTCTCTGTTTATCAAAGTCCATTAGTGCAGATTTGCCAAAGCTTATGTTCCGGAGTCAGCTGCCTTGGACTGTATTCCATGAACATTACTATGTGTGAACATGTACAGTGCTGTGCTTCAACCACTTCATTAAGTTTCATGGAGTCTGAGTCCCTACACTGTCCTTCTCATGCATTTATTATACATTAAAATATTTTCCTATTACAATTTATGCCAGGATATCATCAAACATTGGCACCTGCGTATTTCTTCTGTCCCTTTTCAGTCAAAGTGAACTCTGGTCAATGAAACCTTAAAATAAACCAGCTGGAGCCTAGAATGCAATTATGGTTTGGTAGGGTAGCCTAATGGATAAGGTGTTTGTCTTACAACCACAAAGTACAGGGTTTGAACCTCACAAGGGATAATTGGCTAGGCTTAAAATTGCAAGGGCAGTTAGCCTAGTACTAATCTATGAACCTATGTGGCTGATACAGCTTAAGCAGTCACACCTCCGAAGACACATACAAAAACACTTATGTTACAAAGTTCAGAGATAACCCAAGTAATTCATCAGCAACAAGATGATGGAATTAAATAATAAGTATAATAGTTACAAATTATAGCACACACCAGTAAGAGTAGAGCATAGATCATACCATAATATTTTCCTGTCTGCAGTTCTTTGGTATTTGACAATAGATCATGTTTAGTACTGGATTAACTGTTATTGCATGCATGCATAGTACTGGATTAACTGTTATTGCATGCATGCTGTTTTTAAGGGCCTCAGGCTCAGCCCTAATTCTTATTAAACATATTTTGCATAGGAATGAAGTTCAATGAACAGCTCTTACTGACGTATTCATGAGACTATTTTCACCATCTTTAACCACAAGCGGTTGTTTTCTTGTTTATCACACTGTATTCTGCCAGTTACTGCCTCTTTAATTTCTGTATCCTGCTTCAAGAATGTGAAATTCCTTCATACCTGCTTTAGACAGTCCACTTACACACACACACTAGATACAACTCGGCAGCAATAACTCAGCAATAGCTTTCTGCCGTTTCAGCAATAAATCAGCATTAGCTTTCTGCCTACAACACACACATACACCTGCACTAGATATAATTCAGACTCAGCACTAGATGTACTTCTGCATTAGACAAAACTCGACAGTAATAACCCAGTCAGCACTATATTTCTGCCATACCCGGCAGAAATAACTCAGCACTAGATTTGATTTCTGCCTTTACTGGCAGCAGTAACTCAGTCAGCACTAGATTTCTGCCATTACTGGCACAGCAATAACTCGGCACTAGATTTCTGCCATTTCTGGTAGTAATAACTTGGCACAACATAAAGAGGGAATTGGCAACAATAACAAAGGAGCTATAGCCTATAGATTTCTGCCTTTAGCACTAAATAATGAGGGAACTGGCACTCTGGCAGCAATAGTGGTCTGCACTAGCTTTCTGCTGATAAAACTCACACACACACGCTTCTGCACTAGATATAACTCAAGCTCAGCACTAGATTTACTTTTGAACTAGATAAAATTTGGCAGCAATAGCTCAGCCAGCACTAGATATCTGCTGTTCCTGGCTGGCAGCAATAACTCAGCACTACATTTCTGACGTTCCTAGCAGCAGCAATAACTATATTGATTTTTGCCGTTACTGGCAGCAGTAACTCAGTCAGCACTAGATTTCTGCTGTTACTGGCAAGTGTCGATAACTCAGCACTAGATTTTTGCCATTACTGGCAGCAATAACTCGGCACAACATAACCAGGCAACTGACAGCAATAATGAGGGAGCTATATCCTATAGAGTTCTTCCTTTAGCACTAAATAATGAGGGAACTGGCACTCTGGCAGCAATAGCGGTCTGCTTAAATAGATTTCTGCACAGTTCTTCATTATAATCTTGATAGCATACAATTATTTTTTCTTTTTCTTACCTGCGGCATGTAATGGTGTGCTGGCAGACACTGCAAAACTGCTACTATACTCTCCCTCCAAAACAGTTCAAAATAACAGTCCAATGAAGATGATGCCCCCTGTGGGCTGGTGATGCGTGGTGACATCAGTTGTAATACAAAAATTAAAAAGTTAAATAAAATAAAAAGGAAAAAATTGTGAATTAAAGAGGGCAACTTGGGAATTCGTGGCACCCCATTATTTTGCCCTCAAAACCGGTAAATAGAGAGGGATTTGGTATGGTTGAGAGGTATGCTTGGAGTGCTTTTCAGGATGAAATCTGACTTAATGTTCTGTTTGCTAAAGATAATTATTTTGTTTTCTTCTCACTGAGAATAAGACTGTTTTGGCTCATCCAGGTATACAGTGGAACATGGTTGAATCATCTGCACATTCAGTTGTATTTTCTTTCTTGCATGTTGTTAGTGAAGTTGTGGAACAAGGACCGAGTCTTAGAGTACTTAATATACTTATAAATGTGCTAGAGAGTATGTTATACCATCAAAGTGCTAGATTTCTCGTAGAAACATTATCTGATCAAGGATAACAGCATGCTGGTGCAGCAAGTTTCTTGTTGTCTCTGGTTGAGACTGTTGTGGCCAACAATTTCAGATACTTTTGAAAAAATGAGGAATACTATAGCTATTCTTTATCCTTTGCTGCAGTGGGAAGCCAACTGTCGGAGAAGCTTAAGGAGAGCTGCTCAGGTACCGTGTCCTTCACTGAATCTGTGCTGTGTGTTGGCGATGAGGTTGTTGGAGAGAAAGGTTAACTGCCATGGTACATGTTAACTGTGTGTACAATTCTTTGTAATATTTTGGATATAAGGCTAAGAATTTATTTATTTATTTATTTTATTTTATTTTACATTTGTTTACCGGGATAGTCTGACTGGATGCATGTCCATTTTCAGCGGAGGCCCGGGGAGAAAAGCTCCCAGGGTAAGCAGATACAGCATTACATAATACCAGCATTACATATTACAAACAGACTATTTACAGTGATTACATAAGTAAGCAAGTTAAACAAGTTCCAAAGGTTAGAGTTAATCCTAAGCGTAAGTCAGGATTAAATTAAATTACACAGTAAACTGGTTAACAGATTTTTACACATTCTAGAGAGAGTTAGCCAGGCTTGATACATTGACATAGCCAGTTAAGTGACAACTGTTGTTTGAGTCTAGTTTTAAATTGACCTAAGGTAGAAAGTAAGGTAATATCAGCTGGAAGAGAGTTCCAGGGTCTACTTACAGAGTTTGCAAAGAAAGAGTCACCGGCTGTGATATTAATTTTGCTAGTCTGAATTAGTAGTTTGTTAGAGGATCGAAGCGGTCTAGGATTGTTATAGGGGTGATAATATTTTTAAGTGCAGGAGTTATGTCCGGATTATAGAGGATTTTATAGGCCATAATCAGTTGGTCATACTGGATTAGGCTGGGTAGTTCAAGCCACCCAAGCTGATATAGATTGATGCAATGATGTGTCCTAAAAGGCAGCCCAGTGGCAAACCTGGCAATGTGGTTGTAGCAAATTGAGAGTTTAAGGACAGTCTTGTTTAAATTCAAGAGTAGAGGGAATGCATACAGAAGGATTGAAAGAAGGTGAGAGCGAGCTATGACAATTTTAGCTGGAGGGGTTAGGAAGGCTTTTATTCTTTAAAGTGACCCTAGTTTTTTATTGATGGTTTTGATGGTTTGGTTAACATGTAGGTCGAATTTTAGATTATTATCTATGATGACACCTAATAGTTTTGTAGAGGGGTCAGGGGAGATTATTGTGCCATCATTTGAATTTATAGTAAAGGTGAAAGCGGTAGACCTATGTGTTGGTGAAAATAACAGCATTTTAGTTTTTTTGGGATTTAGGATCAGACGATGTCCAGAAAGCCAGTTTTCTATTGTATTAAAGGTGGTCTGGGTAGCTGACCATAACTCTATTGGAGATGTGGCCGAGCAAATCAGAGTAGAGTCATCAGCATATTGGATACAGCTGACTTTTGGGATGACAGTATAAAGGTCGTTAATGAAGATGGAGAACAGCAAGGGCCCTAGTATAGAGCCTTGTGGTACTCCAAGGGTGTTTGGTAGAAGATTAGAGAGTTTGTTCTGCCAGAGGACAGCCTGCTGTCGACCATTCAGGTCAGATTGAAACCATTGAAGGTCTCTAGTATCTAGACAGAATGTTTGCAGGGTTTGGATTAAAAGTTGGTGATCAACCATATCGAATGCCTTGGAAAGATCCAAGACGAGGGCTGAGGATATATAATTATTGTTGCGATTATGGTTTATGGTGTTGGTAAAGGCTAGGAGGGCTGACGTAGTGCTGTGATGAGGACGGAAGCCATGCTGAGTGTCTGCCATAAGGTGATTCTGGATTAGGTGGTGCATGAGTTGTCTATGAATACATTTTTCCATAATCTTTGCAAGTGGAGAGAGTATAGCTATTGGCCTATAATTGGAGAATTCAGTAGAGCTGAATCCTTTGTAAAGTGGGATTACATAGGATATTTTCCAGATGGTGGGAATTTTAGTTTCTACTATGATTCGATTGATTAGTATTGAGACGGGGCAAGCAATAGCATCAGCTGATTTTTGTAGGTACTCGGCAGAGAGGGAGTTGATCAGCAGAAAGTGTAGTGGGTTTTCATTTTCTGATCAAGGTATGGATAAGTGAAGTGGCGACCGGTTGGAAGCTGAACGCAAATAGGTTTCTAGGGGTGGTACTTTCAGGACCAGGGGAGCTAGGAGGTAGTTGGCTAGCTAGGGCTTGAATTGTCTCAATAAAGAATCGGTTAAAACTGTCAGAAACATCTTCAGGGGCTTTATCAATAGTAGCAGCAGGGATTGGGGTTGAAGTTTGTCCAGGATGTAGTAGATTATTTAAACCTGCCCAAACCTTCTGAGGGTTATTTTGATTTACTGTCTGTAAATTACAGTAGTGTTGTTTTTTGCCTTGTAAAATGGACTTTTTAGTTTCCCCATCCACATTAAACAAAGTTAATTTCTGTCTATTTTCAAGTGCAACTTAGATCTATGGGTGGGAAACAGAAATGTTACCCCAGGACTGCCCCCTGTACTACTAATGAGCAGATATAGCTTCTAAATGCATTATTCC
The DNA here is from genome assembly GCF_019279795.1 of Protopterus annectens. NCBI lineage: Eukaryota > Metazoa > Chordata > Ceratodontiformes > Protopteridae > Protopterus > Protopterus annectens. Next base: position 1,703,547,487 of record NC_056739.1, on the reverse strand, counting down.
GTATACGGGTCCCCACAAATTATCTATGGTATGATCCCAGTTATTCTTATTAGAGGTAATCTATAATTATCAACCATGGGATGGGTGAAGCCAATCTGTAACCAAATGGGATAGGTTACTTTGGGCACAAAAAGAGAAATTGACTAGGCCTAAAATGGCCTGCAACACCAGCTAGCCTAGTATTTACCTAACAAACTGTAGTGGGAGTGAGCCAAAGGATGTTGCTCTACGGTCTTTTCATTTTCTTAGTCATTTTTTATATAATCTGTTGAAACAGATTGGAAGTTAAAACTGTTGTTGATGTTATCTGTGCTTACTCTGCTGTTTGAAATGATGTTTTGGTTACTGCTACATTTGCTGACTATGGAGCTAAAGTACAGCAAATAAGTTTGTTGCTTTCAAATGTGTGGTTGGTCCAGAGGGTTGTTTACCCCACTTTTTATTATTGCCTACTATGCTAGTGATATAAATCTAAAACATATTAGGGTTTGTGAGATTGTTGAATTGGAACTTGTACTATTTTCACCAAGTACTTCTGAGGTATCTCAAATACTGGCTGTAGGCTTCTCTGTATTTTTGTGGTGAAGTTAGTGAATTGATTTTCTTGTTTTCTTCCCAGACTTTGTTTTTATTTTGAATTTGTTAACCAGGGTGAAGCACTGATCCCACTGGACCCATTTCAGTCTCAGCCTGGGGAAAGCACAATAGATACATGACATTATATACAGACTAAAAGATAAAATTAAATATATACATATCTTAAATACAAAGTGAATATATCATAGTTGGTTTGAGGGTATAAAGGCAAAGATAAATGACATTATATACAGAATGACTGAAAAAACAAAATATATACATGCATTATATACAGAGTAATAGTGTAATAATATTTAGTAATATTATTAGTATTTAGTATTGTAAGACCAGTCTTGCTCTTTTATTATTCATTAACAGGTTTTGTCAAGTCACGGCACTGACTTGTTTCTGATTTTTACTTTATAGTGTCAAGCATACCTGACTGATAATTATAGTATTATTGTAATGAAGATGCTCATGTCTCCTTCAAAATCATCAGCTTTGTAATTTCTGTTTACCTGTGTTAACTCGTGGTACTTTCTCCATATTTAGTTACTCCAGGCTTTTTAGCATTATTATCTGTGGTACAAATGTTGGTATTGTGTTCTTTCATATCGCAAAGGTTGCATCGTGATCACTAATGTGACTAGGTAAAGTTCCAGAGTGGCTGTAATCAACTGAGAGAAGGGTAGGGCTTGAAGCTGAAATTCTGAACCATTCTGAATTTGCCAGCTCCATGGAATGTTAAGGTCACCAAGCAGTTTGAATTCACTGGAGTAGTTTTCACAGAACTAGGACCAGGTTATAGTATCCTGAAACAGTTTTTTTTTTTTTTTTTGCTGTTTGATTTTAAGTAGATGTGTAGAATTTGCATTGACATCAACAAGTACTGTTTTTCTTCCATTTATATTTTAAGGTTTGATTATCACACGTTTATCATTGGTTGCAATGTTGCCTCTACGCACTTCCAGCTTTTTTATGCTTTATATCTGCACTAAAACATGTGAAGCCTGGTATAGCAGATTCATCTTCTATATGGGGTTTGATATCTTATTTCTGACAGGTGTTGGCCTTTAGAGTCAAGATCCATTTGTAATTCAGGGATTTTATTGCAAACACTTTTGCAGTTGAGATGTATGACCTTCAGTCTTTTTATGCTTTTTAAGTTCCTCAAATGTATCATTTGATCCTCTGTTTGTATCCATATCACCTGGTAGGCACAACAGCACCGTGACAAACATCATGGATAGTTGAGGATGGTAAGCAGTTTAAGGCTGCAGAGGTAACTTGCTCATGCAGATTTGTCCTTTTTTTGTGAAGGAGAGGTACTAGATGTGAGGTGTTACTTGAAGGGCTGTTTGTAGTTACGTGCAGGTGTGCAGAGGTGTGGTTTAGTCATGTCTGATTAAGGTGTTTTTCAGTACATAGACTATGACAGTAGCTATTGTAAGGCTAAGAAGAATAGCTAGGTGTTTTAGTATGGGATGCATTTGTTTAGTATTACAAGCCATGGTTGTTGTTAGCATTAAGTCAGTAGGACAAATTAATTATATGCCTCTGATCTGTGGTATTTTGAAGCAAAGGTTTTTCACTTGTCTGTCATTCACACACTTCACAGATTAGTGTTTGCTAGAGCAGGAAGTTCAGATACTCATTTTATTTTATTGTTTTGCATTTCAGCATTTGTATCAGATTATATAGTTATACTCTGCTTCAGATGTATTTTTCCCATCTGCTTTAATTTATTCTAATTGTCACTTCATAACTGTTAAAATACATGTGACGGGCACAGGAAAATAATTTTCTTGGGTGGTGAAAGCCAGGGAACCTTTTTGGCTAGGCTTATATAGGCCCCAGGGTTGATCGCCTAGTACCTACCTATGAACCTATGTGTGCCTGCGTGCGTGCATACTGAAACGTCAAAATTCACTAATTTACCTTTTCAATATATTGACCTGAATAAATGAAACACTCAAAACTATGAAAAAGAAAAAAAAGAGAGTGTTTTTGCAGGGGGAGTCTCTCTGCACTGTCCACATCCCTGCTAACTTTATATACTAACTCCGTGATCACACAACAGAGGGGAATAAGGAAAAGTATTTACTCCACTGTTACAGATACCACTGTCAGCAAATCAGCCCTTACCTAACCCCCCCCCCCCCACACACAAAACACATTCAAGTACACATATTCATGATCCCTTTTAACATTGTTCTACATACGTCAACCAAACAAGTTTGATGTAATGCAGAATAATGTTAAAACAGATTAACTGCATTTTGATGAAATTCTTGGCTTCCTTTATTTATGTTAATATATATATATATATATATATATATATATATATATATATATATATATATATATGAAACCATGATGTTTGGTTAAATGCCTAAGTGGTTAAATCCCAAATGACAGAACACAAATAGCTGAAAATCCATTTAGTCAAATATAGCATTCATATTTGCAGAATGTTCTATAAGAGAAAAGTAAAAATATCTGAAGAAGTTTTACCCAGTGATTGATGTTACATCATCAGTGCTGCCACGTGTGGATTGTATTTGTTCGTTGACATTGATCACAGCAATCTCTTCTGCATGCTCTTTTCCATTTTCATCAGGGCTGTGAGACCATGAAGTTAAAGGAGTCAGGAGTGCTGTCTGCAAAAAGAAAAAAAAAACTTCTTACATTTTTTTCCTCCGGCTGCTTCTGCTATTTCAATCATTTGAAATTCAGCTAAGTCACATATATCTATATCTGCATCTATCTATATGACATTTAGTTTGTTGAATTGTCAACTTATTGAGTAGTTTGTGGTATTATTTAAGTGGGTATGAAACTTAACAAATGTGAGATAACTACATGCACTGGGTTGCAGTATTCTTTAAGTAAGTATGCATTTGATATTACATTTATCTGGGTACTTGTAGAGTGTGCAGTGGGTTCATGCATGAGTGTGCATGTATGGTGCATGCATGTATGTTGTTTGTTGTGAGTGGTTTTGGGGCAGTAGCAGTGTTGCTATATAAGGTATATGCTCTTTACCCCTTGTGTGCAACCATGGAGTTAGTATGTACTGTATGTACGCGAGGGGTATAGTAGGGCAGCTCCACCTCATGGGGTGCAGGGGGCTTGTCCTGCTGCAAACAATGTTGTGTGAGTGTGTGCTAGTTAAGTGCATGTGGTAGGCAATGTGATGTTTTCTTGTTTATGCCTGTGTGTGTGGCATTGAATATTTTGCAGTGTACATGTGGATGTTTCGGTGAGTGTCAGTTGATGGTGCCATATTTGTAATTCCATGTGAGCTTTATTAGCTTGTTATTCTTGTTTATGCTGTGATCATTGTTCTATTACATGTTTCAATATTTACTTGTATATTATATATGTGCAGAGTATCTAGGCTGGAATAAATGAAGTATCTGGTATTCTGGGTTTTGATAATTGATATCATGATGAACAGCAAAACCATAAAGCGTGTAATGATTCCCCATACCCAGAGACCCCATTCATTCCATTTATCTATTTTTTTCATTAAGCCTTTTGTGTGTAGTCCTGCTTTTCATCGATTTGATAACTTGTGGGATTGTATTTGACATTTTGTGAAGGAAAATTTACTAAAGCATTAACTAGAGATCTGATGTTGTCAATTGTCATTCAGTCCTCAACTAAAGGGGATTGGATCCAATCCTCAGATCAGACTTGTCTGTTATTCTAGCTCATGGCCTCCAATAAACTCTTGAGCGCCTTCCCTACCCATAATGCACCACCCCTAACATCTCTCAGTTCTCATTTATTGCCTTTGTGTCTAGACTTGGTCACCTTCAGCTCTCGTATAATGTGGGAGATAAGTTATTTTTGATTTTCCTTATCTAAAAAAATCCTTATTTATGACTATTTCTTTAATGTTTAATATTTAATTATATTTTTAAGTTGTTTCTACAATCTTTGCCTCTACACTTTTGAGTGTAAACTTTCCTAACATCATTGGTAGGCCTGACCTTCCTTCCGTACTCCCTTTTACACATAGTGTATTCCTCTTTCCTTACCATAGTTGGTATTTCTTTTTCTGTCTACAAGTTTATTGTAGCTCTTCAATACCATTGTTGGCATTTAACTTTTCCCTCTCTTTCTGGTTAAAAAAAAAGTTTAGTTTAGTACTTCTGCTATTTCAATAACTTTTTCCTTTAATAATGTCTGAAAAAGGTCCAACAGAATTTAAAAAGTGTGATAAATGTGCACATAAGTTGCCTTATTCAGATGCCCTGCAATCTTTGTGTATATTGCTTGGGCCCGGATCATTTACAACAGGAGTGCAGTATCTGTCATGGGTTCAACCCCTGAGCACTTGCTGACAGGAAGAATAAATAAATGTTAAAAGGACTGCTGCCAGCTTCCTTCTCTGAGGCCATTAGTGAGGTTTAATCCCCAAAACACAAATCCAGAGACACTATAAAAGGATCTAAGCCTTATGATTCTCCAGCTTCTTCTTCAACTGAACCGAAAAAGAAGAAAGAGAAACTGGATCCGAAATTACTAATGGTTCAGTCCTCATTGGATTTGATCAAGCCTGTTTCAGATCCTACACCCTCAGATCTGAAATCTTTACCAAGGACAACTTATTCCCCAAGTCTGGATCCAGTCCCATCCAGAATGCCCTCTCCTTTTTACAGAGGCACTCTAAATCACCATCCTTGGTATCTTCTCGTTTCTTCAGGAGTCTCATGGAAGAAGATGTAGAGAGGATGATGATGAAATTCTTCACAGAGCAGATTCAGATGAGAGTTGTCATGGTTCCTACCCCTTCAGGTTAGGAAATCTGATCATCTACTACTCCACCTTTTACAGCTCCTTCAATAATCCAACCTGTTGTTTTAGAGTCCTCAGATCTGAGCATTCTGGATCTGTTTGGTTCGGATCCAAAGAGAGCAACATCTTCACATCTGAATACTGCTCTAAGAGCACCAGCTCTGACATCCTTGGAGCAGGATGACTCTCAGAGCCGAAGCATCCCTATTGGATCCGGGAGGTTGGAATTGACCCAGAGGTTTTTGGAACCATCTCTTCCTCTTGGAGCTTTGGCACTGGACAGATCGGCTTCGACTTCCACCTCAGGTGGACTGTTCTTTGGGAAGAGGGAGGTGATGAGCCAGAAACTCACTTTCTCAGCTCTGTTGTCTTGTTTCTATCTGGTGCAATCTGCATTTGAGGTTGTGAAAAGAGTGTTCTCTGCTCCGGCAGGTCAGATGGGTCCTACCCCCTCAGATCCACCTTCTACTTCTCAGATGACTTTGCACCATGATCCAACATGATGCTATGCAGGTAGGTAGATGCACGGCCAAAACCATTCAATAGTACAACACAAGGCCAGCAGTATGGGATCCAGAAGTCACCAAATAAAAATAAAAACACCAAGTCAAATACATATAACTGGCTGTAAACAGCCCTTTATTAGTAAGACAGACCGGTTTCGGCAGCCAATGCCTTCTTCAGTGTATGAACATTTCACACAAAATACAATCCATTTATAGACACACCCCACCTGAGAGACAAGTGGAAAATGCAACCAATGTGTAGTTAAAGAGAAAGAACACAAAAAATATATACTGCTGTAATGCATAATGGTAAATGCAATCATGGCTTGACATAAGGTAATAAATGTAACATTTATATAGGTTTCAGATATGAGTAAAAAAAATATTATGGAATGCCCCCCACATATTATATTAAATATCAAGAATGTAGCTGATATGAGAAAAGTCATAATATGGTTAATAGTTGTCATAACCAAAGAGTCACATCAAGAGCATGAAAAAAATACACTAGGTGTTCCAACCGAAAATATGTGGTTAATAAATAATGGTGTAGCCGGATTGGAGAATCCATGCTTAGTCCAAGGTTCCATAATGCTTGGTTCAGCTATAATCGAAGCAGGTATGTTGGTATACCTGTAACTGTCCTTCATCGGATTCTATATGACACATAAGAAAAACTGTAGAGAAATATAAGAGATAGATGCATACAGATTACTATAAACCAATAATCATTCATGATAAAAATGTGATATATAAATCATGTAACATAAGCCTAAAACATGAACTATACCCACCTCTATCCCTATGTTTACAAGTGGACGTTAAGTCCAGGGGGAAATAAAGCCCCCAATGTAATGATCCAATGTTGTTCCTTGTAAGTAAGTATTTTATGCCATCCCTGGGGATTACTGCGGTCACCCAGAATTCTGTCTATGATTACAAAAGAGAACTGTGCTTCAGGATGTTTCAAAGTATGCCTGTACAGGGCATTAGTATCTTTCCTGGTTTTAATATCTGATCTATGTTCGTTGATCCGTGTTCTCAATGGTCTAGAGGTTTGACCAACATAGAAAGCTTGACACCGACAAGTTACCAAATAAATCAACCAACTGCTGCTGCAGTTGCCAAATATTCTGCATTGATACACTTTACTAGTATTGCGGCTGGTAAATTCTTTGCTCTTATTGACTCGTTTGCATGAGCCACAATGGCCACACGGGAATGTACCTACTAATATATCCCCTGATATAGTCATTTGTTGGTGTATTGCTCCCCCACTTTCTTTGTGTTTGAAGTGTGAAAAGAGAGAGCCAAGAGTTCTGCCTCTCCTGTAGGAGAAATGGCATTTTTGATCCAATATTGTTCTCAAATATTCATTGGCCATAAGAATATTCCAATGCCTATTGATAATACCCTTGAGAGCATTGGAATTTCTACCAAACGTGGTTACAAACCGAATGATATTTGTGGAGCAATCCCTGGTGTTAGATTGATACTGTAACAAAGTTTGTCTCTCCATATTTTTAGTCCAATTCCAGGCATTAAGAATGTCTTGGTGTCTATAGCCCCTGTTGGCAAACCTGTGATAGAGATCCAAGCCATCTCGATCAAAATCACCCTGTGTCGAGCTCAGGCGTTTAATACGCATAAATTGTGACTTGGGGATGTTGCGAATGGTGTGGCCTGGGTGCATGCTGGAAGCATGCAACAAAGTGTTATATTGAGGGTATTTACGATAGGATCTAGTGTTCAATGTATGGTCTGTGTTTCTGGTGATGGTAACATCCAAAAAATTAATGCTTTGGAGATCGTATGTTACCATAAACTCAATACCCCATACATTTTGGTTAAGATATTCAACAAATTCCTGTAGATACCTAACATCTGCCCGCCACACCATCCAGCAATCATCCAAGTACCTGCGCCAAATGTCTATTTCGACCAAATAAATATTATGAAGTGGGTCATAGATCATGCATTCTTCAAAGAATGCCATGAATAGATCGGCGTAAATGGGAGCAAAGGATGCTCCCATCGCCGTGCCCTGCAGTTGCCAATAGCATTGTCCTTGAAAGTAAAAGACATTCTTGTTGAGAACATGTTCTGTCATACAGATAAGCAATGTGTTGAACCCTGGGGAGTATAAAGCAGCCCTATCCAACCAATATTGAAGGGCCTGTAAGCCAGCCCAATGTGGAATGCTAGTATATAAGGCCTTGACGTCCAATGAACACATAAACCACCCCGGCTCAAGTTGGCAGTCCTGTATGATCTGTAGAAATTGGGTCGTATCCTGCAATCTGGCCCTTACACAACACAGCAATAGTTTAAGATATTGGGTAAAAAAGGCAGATAAAGGCTCCGTCAGAGACCCAATACCTGATACAATTGGTCTGCCTGGGGGATTAGTAATGGACTTATGTATTTTTGGTAGCAAATATAAGATTTGTTTCTGAGGATCCTTAACTGTTAACTGAAAAACACAATTTTTAGTTATAATACCCTCCTCAAGGGCAAGATTCAGAAACCTATCTATTTCCTGTTTAAAATGAGTAGTAGGATAATATGACATGTGCATGTAGCATCTTTTGTCAGACAGTTGGGACTGACCCTCATTCAAGTATGAGCTCATGTCCATGACAACCACGGCTCCCCCCTTAATTGCTGGTAGGATGGCAATATTTTTGTTCTCCCTGAGCTCATTGAGTGCAGTGGATTCCTGTATAGAGAGATTAGATCTCATTATATCATGTTCTCTGTGTGCAAAATGTAGGTCCCCAAGTACCGCTTGCAAAAAAACGGAAACATGTTTGTGCATAGGTGGTTGAATATCAGATTTGATGAATCTAAACTCCTCAGTTCTTTGAGAGTCTTTATCTGCAAAAAACATTTTCAAATTCAGGTTATGACAGAAACTCATGACATCAGTGACAGTATTATGTTCATTACAAAAGAACCCAGGGATAAAACCCAAGCCTTTATTCAAAAGTTGTAAATGCTGTACAGACAAAATTTCTTTAGATAAATTCAAAACATTTTGATTGACATCCTGATTTACGTTAGAAAATTCTGGATCAACCCCTCGAGGAAATTGGGCATGTTTACCACTTCTGTGTTTGCGTCCACCCCTACACCTGGGACCTTGTCTAAAGGGATAACTCTGTTCGATTTTTTTCTATGTGGTGAATCCTTGTTACTGGAACTATCGTAATCAGTACATGAGGAATCCTCCCCTGTTGAGCTGGCATATGTTTGATCCCTGTTTTTCAAAATAGACCGAGGTCTTTTCTTGTTAAGACTATTAGTGGGAACATTAGATGTGGAACCGGAGTTGGTACCCATAAATTTCACTGTTCTCTGGGAGTCAAAAGGACGCCCCCTTTGGTAGTCCATATAATCTCTTTTGAACTTTTTAATTTTTCTATCTTTAGTAATTTTATCATGGTTTGTGAGTTCCTGTGATAGCTTGTTAATAGAGTCCTGAAATGTTGATTGAGACTCAAATCTTTTACAATCTAAACACATAGTTTTGACTTCCTGGAGGTTAGTATCAATCATACGTTCATAATATTGAGCCAGTATGTTGACAAAAAGCATGGACCCTTTCTGTAAGGCTTCACGCCACTCATTAGATAATCTGTCTTCTTGTCTGCCAACCAATGGTTGTAACCGAATACGAAGACCTCTAGGGGCTATATTTTTATGTAAATATGCCCGGAACAAACGCAAGTGCCATATGTTTGATCTCAGGTTTTTAAGACCCTTGGAAAGAGAATTAAATGCCAATTCACAATTCATGGCTTATTGTTCCACTGATTCATTGGAATTGCTGCCTGGCGAGGCATGGATACCGAAAACTCCAATGTCCTCCCGATCGGCACACAATCCAGTAAGGATACTGTCTAGGTCCATGCTTGATATATGTTACAAGCCCAAAGACAGAGACCACAAACCAAGATAAAAGACTATGACAGAGAATCAGTATTTAATAATAATATATAGTAATAATGGATATCAGCCCCTGAATCACATCAAGATTCCCAACTGACTGCCAAAAAAATATTATTATTGTACAAGGGAAAAAAACACACACAAAGCCAGCACAGCAAGAGGAGATATCAAGGTGAGAACAAAACCAATAATCTGAATATGCAGTATATGCACCTTGGAATAAGGTGTTGATGACCTCTTGAAGAGTAAGTCTGTTGTACAACACAAATAGTACCAGTATAAAGATATGCCCAATCAATGGCCAAAATCAATATGATGTTAACAAACAGTCAACACATCAACACTAGGTTGCACAATTGGGTTGTGGGGCCTACAAATGCGCCACAATAATGCTTATAGAAACCACCAATATTCCAGACTAAACCTAAAAAGGTGTATCCAAGACTGATATAATGATGTAAAAAGCATACAATGGCAATAGTGCCTATAATAATAGATATGTCAAAAAGTATATCAAAAGTATGTCAATATTGTGATGCTCACATAGAAATGTATATACTACTCATATTAGTAAGAGCCAAGTTTAAAAAAAAACAGTTGAGAAACTGTATTGATAATATAATTGGCTCCAAAAAACCTGCTACAGAACCTGATATATATATATATATATATATATATATATATATATATATATATATATATATATACACAATAAATATTGTTTGTGACCAACACAATAGAGAAATAACATAATATGGAGAGAAAAAAATTATGATGTTATACACAGGGCAGATGTTACTAATTATGGTAGGCAGTCCTTGACATAAGAGATGCAAACAATTGTTAAAAATGCATCCCCACCAATGTACAAAGACATATGTGTATAAATGCAGTGAAAAACATGAATAAAAGAATATTAATAATCCTAGACAATCTTTGTCATCCCACAAACATCTTCAGTAGGTACACCAAAAAGAGTAGTCTACACATTGGAATATACCAACTGTTCATCAGCTTCCTGTTATTATGAAGCAATCTGTGTCAGCCAAAAGTCACTGATATCCCCAACCTCGAAATATTGCTGTTTGTGCTTGTCAATAAATCGACCACCATCCGATGTTGCTCTGGTTGCATTAAGCATGGACATTCATAGTTCCCCTACCAGTTCTTGTATGTTAATGACGATAATTCGACTGAAGCACCCAGTAGTTAGACAAACAACAGAATTAACTAAGCAGTCTGATAAAAACACTTAGTTACATAAAGCACAGCACCAACCCCATTTTGGCGAAAATCCAACAGTTTGTCCCACTTTATACTGATCCAAAATTATACGACAACCTGAAGTGCCTCCGATTACGTTATGAACATCCAACAGCATAGAAATCGGTAAATACAACCACCGGTTGTTGTAAAAAATAGAAAAAATGCGATTAAGGCTCCCGAAAGGTTCAAACAAACATATCCAGTTGCAGAACAAACCAACATGAACTCCTGCTTCAATAAAACACAGAACCAACCCTTCGATTCATGTATTCAAGCTAAATCAAACCTTGGATGTGTAGTCCTTGAAACAACAGCTGCTCGTTTTAAATGATGTTGTGTAGGCCCCAAAAGTATACACAAACGCCACCATGATACGCAAAAAGCCCATGTTAAAGGAAATCACGATTGTAATGCCAAAAGACTCGAAGATATCCATCAATCGTTGGTTGCATACATACAAAAGACCTTATCTCACAGGTGCGATGGTCAAATAGTTACAAAAAACTTAAAAATGTCAGGGGAGGATTCCCCTGTACAAAAAAACGATAGCTTCCAGATCCTTTGTCCTACAGCATAGCTAAAAAAGCACAACCCAACATGATACTATGCAGGTAGGTAGATGCATGGCCAAAACCATTCAATAGTACAACACAAGGCCAGCAGTGTGGGATCCAGAAGTCACCAAATAAAAATAAAAACACTAAGTCAAATACATATAACTGGCTGTAAACAGCCCTTTATTAGTAAGACAGACCGGTTTCGGCAGCCAATTCCTTCTTCAGTGTATGAACATTTCACACAAAATACAATCCATTTATAGACACACCCCACCTGAGAGACAAGTGGAAAATGCAACCAATGTGTAGTTAAAGAGAAAGAACACAAAAAATATATACTGCTGTAAGGCATAATGGTAAATGAATGAGGGTCAATCCCAACTGTCTGACAAAAGATGCTACATGCACATGTCATATGATCCTACTACTCATTTTAAACAGGAAATAGATAGGTTTCTGAATCTTGCCCTTGAGGAGGGTATTATAACTAAAAATTGTGTTTTTCAGTTAACAGTTAAGGATCCTCAGAAACAAATCTTATATTTGCTACCAAAAATACATAAGTCCATCACTAATCCCCCAGGCAGACCAATTGTATCAGGTATTGGGTCTCTGACAGAGCCTTTATCTGCCTTTCTTACCCAATATCTTAAACCATTGCTGTGTTGTGTAAGGGCCAGATTGCAGGATACGACCCAATTTCTACAGATCATACAGGACTGCCAACTTGAGCCGTGGTGGTTTATGTGTTCATTGGACGTCAAGGCCTTATATACTAGCATTCCACATTGGGCTGGCTTACAGGCCCTTCAATATTGGTTGGATAGGGCTGCTTTATACTCCCCAGGGTTCAACACATTGCTTATCTGTATGACAGAACATGTTCTCAACAAGAATGTCTTTTACTTTCAAGGACAATGCTATTGGCAACTGCAGGGCACGGCGATGGGAGCATCCTTTGCTCCCATTTATGCCGATCTATTCATGGCGTTCTTTGAAAAATGCATGATCTATGACCCACTTCATAATATTTATTTGGTCGAAATAGACATTTGGCACAGGTACTTGGATGATTGCTGGATGGTGTGGCGGGCAGATGTTAGGTATCTACAGGAATTTGTTGAATATCAAAACCAAAATGTATGGGGTATTGAGTTTACGGTAACATACGATCTCCAAAGCATTAATTTTTTGGATGTTACCATCACCAGAAACACAGACCATACATTGAACACTAGATCCTATCGTAAATACCCTCAATATAACACTTTGTTGCATGCTTCCAGCATGCACCCAGGCCGCACCATTCGCAACATCCCCAAGTCACAATTTATGCGTATTAAATGCCTGAGCTCGACACAGGGTGATTTTGATCGAGATGGCTTGGATCTCTATCACAGGTTTGCCAACAGGGGCTATAGACACCAAGACATTCTTAATGCCTGGAATTGGACTAAAAATATGGAGAGACAAACTTTGTTACAGTATCAATCTAACACCAGGGATTGCTCCACAAATATCATTCAGTTTGTAACCACGTTTGGTAGAAATTCCAGTGCTCTCAAGGGTATTATCAATAGGCATTGGAATATTCTTATGGCCAATGAATATTTGAGAACAATATTGGATCAAAAATGCCATTTCTCCTACAGGAGAGGCAGAACTCTTGGCTCTCTCTTTTCACACTTCAAACACAAAGAAAGTGGGGGAGCAATACACCAACAAATGACTATATCAGGGGATATATTAGTAGGTACATTCCCGTGTGGCCATTGTGGCTCATGCAAACAAGTCAATAAGAGCAAAGAATTTACCAGCCGCAATACTAGTAAAGTGTATCAATGCAGAATATTTGGCAACTGCAGCAGCAGTTGGTTGATTTATTTGGTAACTTGTCGGTGTCAAGCTTTCTATGTTGGTCAAACCTCTAGACCATTGAGAACACAGATCAGCGAACATAGATCAGATATTAAAACCAGGAAAGATACTAATGCCCTGTACAGGCATACTTTGAAACATCCTGAAGCACAGTTCTCTTTTGTAATCATAGACAGAATTCTGGGTGACCGCAGTAATCCCCAGGGATGGCATAAAATACTTACTTACAAGGAACAACATTGGATCATTACATTGGGGGCTTTATTTCCCCCTGGACTTAACAACCACTTGTAAACATAGGGATAGAGGTGGGTATAGTTCATGTTTTAGGCTTATGTTACATGATTTATATATCACATTTTTATCATGAATGATTATTGGTTTATAGTAATCTGTATGCATCTATCTCTTATATTTCTCTACAGTTTTTCTTATGTGTCATATAGAATCCGATGAAGGACAGTTACAGGTATACCAACATACCTGCTTCGATTATAGCTGAACCAAGCATTATGGAACCTTGGACCAAGCATGGATTCTCCAATCCGGCTACACCATTATTTATTAACCACATATTTTCGGTTGGAACACCTAGTGTATTTTTTTCATGCTCTTGATGTGACTCTTTGGTTATGACAACTATTAACCATATTATGAGTTTTCTCATATCAGCTACATTCTTGATATTTAATATAATATGTGGGGGGCATTCTATAATATTTTTTTTACTCATATCTGAAACCTATATAAATGTTACATTTGTTACCTAATGTCAAGCCATGATTGCATTTACCATTATGCATTACAGCAGTATATATTTTTTGTGTTCTTTCTCTTTAACTACACATTGGTTGCATTTTCCACTTGTCTCTCAGGTGGGGTGTGTCTATAAATGGATTGTATTTTGTGTGAAATGTTCATACACTGAAGAAGGCATTGGCTGCCGAAACCGGTCTGTCTTACTAATAAACGGCTGTTTACAGCCAGTTATATGTATTTGACTTAGTGTTTTTATTTTTATTTGGTGACTTCTGGATCCCATACTGCTGGCCTTGTGTTGTACTTTTGCACCATGATCCTCAACATTCTACCCCACAGGGATAGCCAACTCAAAGCCTCTAGACTACCCAGCTGGGTATCCTAGTCTCTTCCGATACTTTACAAGACCACCTCACCAAGGAAGTCCTTAAGAAGAGAAAGTGCAAAAGGAGGCACTTGGACTCTCCTCAAGAATCAGTCACTGAGGATACTGATTTCGATGAAGAGGAGGGATCCCCAAAATCACCATGGAGACATTCTTGAGATCCTTAAGCAGAAAGGTGGCTGGTCCTCCCAAGACTCTTCTCCAGAGGAATCAATATTTCAGGAAGCCTTTGGGACTGGCCCATCAACCTCCTGGGTTACTCTGCCTATCTGAGCTTATTCATTTGATATCAAGGCAGGCATGGAAGAAATCTGATATGGTTGAGCCAATCCTCAAGAGAACAGTCTGAATTCTTGCTCTACCAGTAGGCAGGGAATTTTGGGGTAAAAGGGTGCCAGTAGATGCCATGGTTGTGGCAGCAGCTACAAAAAAGGAACTCATAGAACAGAGTTCCACTGTCCATCCTCCTAACAGAGAGTCTGTTGCAATTGACAGATTTGGGAAATGTGTTTATGCTTCAGCAACTTTTGCACTCAAATCGCTGAACTATTTGGCACATTTTATGAGGCTTCAAAGAGATTTGATTTAAGAGCTACTGAAATCTTTTTCTGGAACTGAAACTGCTGAGGCTCAATCTTCAGTAGCTTCTCAGTTGGCTACCCTACAAGCGATATCTAATTTGTCCATGAGGCTTATTTCACATGCTGCAGAATATGCCTCAAGTGCCACAGGTTTGGGTATTTCCATCAGGAGGCATGCCTGGATGCGCTTGTGTGATTTTGCAGAGCACTTCAAGTCCTCGCACTTCTTTGTTAGGCCCCACAGTAAAAGATACACTCTCCAGGTGTGAGAAAGATGAAAAGATCCTCTCTGCAGTGGGTGTGCATTTTGACCCCTTCTTCTTCTTCTTTCGGCTGCTCCCATTAGGGGTCACCACAGCAGATCAACTGTTTCCATTTCTTCCTGTCCTCTGCAGCTTGTTCTGTCACACCAACCACCTGCATGTCCTCTCTTACTGCATCCATAAACCTTATCTTAGGCCTTCCTCTTTTCCTGTTACCTGGCAGCTTCATCCTTAGCATCTTTTTCCCAATATACTCTGCATCCCTCCTCAGCACATGTCCAAACCAATGTAATCTTGCCTCTCTGGCTTTGTCTCCAAACCTTCCAACCTGGGCTGACCCTCTAATATACATATTCCTAATCCTGTCTATCCTCGTCACACCCAGTGCAAATCTTAACATCTTTAACTCTGCCACATCAAGCTCTGACTCCTTTCTGTGATCTTTTTGCCTGTCCCCTAAACAACAAGTGCAACAGCTTCTTTGCCCTGATCCCCCCATGGGGGAATCACTGAGGTATGCTGTACTCCATGATTGGCCCCTGGTCTTCTGTATGCTTATCCACCGACTCCCCTAATTCCCAATTTCCTTCAGAAAGCAGCTCAGTTGAAGAGCAAAGTCATCCTCATTGCACCTTACTGGCCTTGACAGATTTGGTTCTGTTTCCTTTGACCTCATCTACTATATCCACCTTGGATTCTGAATCCAACTCCAGACCTTCTGTCTCACCTAACAGGCATAGTTCACCTGGATATCTGAAATCTCAAACTAACAGCATGGTTTTTCCAATTCCTTTAATAGCTAGGCAGCCAGTGTTGTCTTCCTCTGTCCATTCCATATTGTTATCTTCCCATAAACCTTCTACTAGGAAACTCAACAGGAGTAAATGGAAAAAGTTTGTTTATTGGATAGAGCAGAATCAGATAGACCTCTTCTCAGCTCCAATTCAGTCTGTTCTAGAATTTTTAGCAAGTTTATTTAATGAGGGTGCTAGTTCATCAACTATTAAAGTTCAACTCACAGCAATCTCTAACTTTCATGCGGAGTTCCAAAATTCTTCACTGGCTTCCTCTAAACTGTGCAAGGCTTATTGAGAGGTACTGTTCTGCTAAGACCCCTTATAAAGACCCCATGCCACCATGGGATTTAAATTTGGAACTGCAAGCCTTAATTCATTCTCTCTTTGAACCTGCAGCTAAATGTGATCTTAAATTTTTGACCTCAAAAATTATATTTTTAGTTGCAATTACATCTGCTAGAAGAATTTCAGAAATTCAAGCATTATCTTCTAACCCCCCATATTTGATTTTTCATAAGGATAGGGTCACATTACATACTAATTCTTCCTTCCTTCCTAATGATATCAGAATCCAACATAAACCAATCCATTAATTGTTTTTGCTGCCTTGGAAGAATCTGTATACCTGCATCTGGTGATTTTTTGCTGCTGGTCAGTTCATTAATTTGCCAGTATTCTTTCCAAAAGTTACAAATAAAGGGGAATATATGCTGCACTTACTGGATGTTCATAGACAGTTACATTTCTATATAAACAGAATAAAAGATATTAGAAAGACAGATCAGCTATTTGTTTCCTTTGCATATAATAAATTGGGCAAATCAGTTACAAAGGTAACTCTGCTAGATGGTTGACAGATTGCATTTCATTTATTTATAACAAATTGAATCTCCCCTTAACAAAACCATTAAAGGCTCATTCACCAGATGTATGGCAAAGTCTGCTGTATTCCAGTCTAGAGCTTCTATGGATGATATACTGTATGCATGTTTGCAACTTGGTCAAATCTTCATACTTTTATCACTCATTAAAGACTAGATCTAGTCTTGAGTGGAAGAGCTGCCTTTGGCTCATCCATACTCAGTAATATCCTTCCTTAGAGTCCACCCAGGAATTTAGGTAGCTGGGGACTCTACCATTAGTTGAGGAATGAATAAAAATTGACAATATCAGATAAAAAATGTGTGTACTCAGCTTAACATTCCATCATCTGTGTTGTCCATTTTCATTCTTCCTCAACTCCCCTCACACCAAACCCCACCACTTTTATTGACTGACTTCTGGAGGAATGAGACACTTCAATGGCACCTATGTCCTTTCTGTTGAACTCCAGTTAGGGCATATCATTGTAATCTTCCTGTAAAGCAGCAAACAAGATCTGAGAGATGTTAAGGGTGGTGCTTTATGGGTAGGGAAGGAGCTTGAGAGTTAGCTGGAGACCACGAGCTAGTATAATTGCTGAGTCAGATCTGAGGATCGGAGCCGATCCCCTTTAGCTGAGAAAGAATGAAAACAGACAACACAGATGGAATATTATGGTGAGTACATAACTTTATTTTTGTGGATGTGGGAAGTGTATGACAATTTTTTGCTTCTATTTTTGATTGGTTAGGGTTGTGTCATTATCTCCTGAAATGTTGGAGTGTCATAGCTGCTGTTGGCAAGGGTTTTGTATTTCATAAAACTAGGCTATTCTTTATTTTATTTTTTCTTAATGTTACTTTTTCCAGGTAGTTTTTTTATTTTGTTACTTTTTCTGTGGAAGTGGTGGAGTCCAAGTGGGTTTGGGACAGTGGTGTGTCTTGGAATTCGTGGCCAGCTTTGCAGTGCTTTCTACAGCTTGGCTTTGTAGGAATAATTAGCATCTGGAAGCCCTTTTATTTTAAATTTTTTTGTGTGTTTTGTGTATTATTATTATCATCATCTATGTACTGGGATGGAATTTTCATTTATCCAAGAGGAAAGTGTGCATATACATTTGCATTGGGAATCTTTTATTTTTGTTTGTTGTAATTGGGGTTTGCATTTTAGTAGAGTTGCAGTAGTTAGAGTAGGTGAGATTATAAAGAAGTTATGTTCTTACCATAACGTTCCATCTGTGATATTCACCTTCATTCATTCATTACTGATGGGTGTCGGTTCTGTCCTTGGAACTGAGTCAGCCTTATAACAAGCTCGTGCCAGCCAAAAAACTCTCGAGCTACGCTTTACCCATAGTGCCCCCCTCTCTCTGTTACCTCAGATCGAGTTTCCCCATGATAAAGAAAGCAGAGGCTTTTTCTGAGCAAGTCCCCTAATGTGGGATTTGGACCAAATCGGAACCTCCAGGAGCCACTTGGAGGGGGAAGGAGGGTGGGGTGTAATGAATGAATGAAGATGAAGGACACAGATGGAACGTTATGGTAAGAACATAACTTCTTTATCTGATGTTAAACTTCATTCATTCCTTGCTGATGGGACAGAGTCCCTAGCTACTTTATGTCTTGTGAGGCCCTTATGGAAAGATGTTCCTGAGTACCATTGAACCAAAGGATACTCTCCCCCTGGAGACCAAATTCAATTTGTAATGAGTCATAAAGGTATGAGGGGTAGCCCAAGTTGCAGCTGCACAGATATCATCCATTGAAGCCTTTGAATGAAAAGCAACAGAAGTTGCCACTGATCTGGTGGACTGTGCTTTGACCTTGCTTGGTAGAGGAATTTTATTATGTTGGTAGACCAAGGATATACAGTTTCTCAACCACTTAGATTAGGTCACATTAGAAAAAGAGTTTCCCAATTTAGGGCCAGAATAGGAAACAAACAACTGGTCTGATTTACATACTGATTTAGTTCTGTCCAGATAAAATTGTAATTGTGTATGTACATCCAGCAAATGAAGGCAGTATTCTCCTTTATTTGAATAGTTAGGAAAAAGACTGGTAGGTCAATTGTCAATTCTGAAATAACTTTGGGCAGAAAGGAAGGGTTAGTCCGGAGTGATACTCTGTCCGTATGAAATACCATGTAAGGTTGTTTTATGCAAAAGGCGTGAAGCTCGGCTATGCATCTTTCTGAGGTGATGGCTACTAAAAATAGTGATGTCCAAGATAAGAACTTTATATCACAAGTGGCAGCAACAGGTTTGAAAGGTGATCGTGTCAGAGATTGCAGTACTAGTGTTAAATTCCAAGGTACGATCGGTTTGAAGGGTTGTCTGATATGCAAGACCCCTTTCAAGAAGGTTTTACAGAGATGATGGGAGATTAAGGATGAGTCTTGGAATCCATTATGGAAGTCTGAGATAGCGGCCAAATGTACTCGAATGGTGGAGGCTGCTGCTCCTAAATGAAAAAGACCTGACAGATATTCCAAAACCACAGTAAAAGGAGCTGAGCAATGGTCTAGTTCTCTTTGACGGGACAGAATAAGGAATCTCTTCCACTTGCTAAGATAGATTTTCCTGGTGGATGGTTTATGTGAAGCCAGAAGGATATCATGTACAGGGGAGGTAAGGTTATTCTGCCTGGCGATTATTGGAAGTGGAGAAACCAAGCTGTCAGCTTGAGACAGGATATGTTTGGGTGAGTCAATCCTTGTGGGTGCGAGATCAATTCTGAAGTTGGATCCAGAATCCATAGTTGGTATACTAAGTGAGGCCAAATGAAGGGAAACCAAACTTGTCGGGGCCAGAAGGGTGCAATGAGGATTACTCTACTTCTCAGCTGAAAGGAGGCCTTCTTTAGAAATTTAGGAATCAGGGGAAGGGGAGTGAAAGCATACAGAAGTCCCATGGGCCAATCATGTATCAGGGCGTCCCTCAGGGACTCGCCTGCAGGGGCTAAATAGCTGCTGCATTTGTGATTTGCTGGGGAAGCGAATAGGTTGCAGCAAAGCTGGCCCCAGCAGCTGAAGATCTTCACTGCAATGATTGGATTGAGGGACCACTCATGAGGCAGTAGGATACATCTGCTCAGCTTGTCTGCAGTCATGTTGGAAATCCCAGGAATATGCATTGCAGTCAGAAAGCAGTTGGAAGCTATTGCCCATTGCCAAATTCTCATGCCCTCTCAACACAACGGGTAGGACTTTGTTCCCCCTTGTTTGTTGATGTACCAGACTACTGACATGTTGTCGGACTGAATAGCAATTGTCCCTGATGGGAGGACAGACTGGAATGTTTGCAATGTAGAAGCACTGCCCTCAGTTCTAAAACATTGAAATGCAGATGGGTCTCTATATCTGACCGTGTGCCTTGGACCATCTTTCCCTGAAATAGCAACCCCCCACACACTATCAGGGAAGCATCCGTGGTCACTATGGCCCTGGGTTGAGATGGGGAGAAAGGGCAACTTCATAAGTCTTTCTCTGGCTTCATCCACCAAACTGAATCTTGTTTGCATCGTTTTGTTATGCCATTTTGAAAGGACATAGGATGATGCGAAGGATACCACTGATTCAGTAGGAGCCACTGGAGAAGCTTTATGTGTAGACTTGATAGAGGAACTATTGTAATTGATGCTGCCATTGATTATAGAAGTTGGAGGACCACCTGAGCTGACACTTGGTCTTGAGAGAGTATCACCCAGAGTTGGGACCTTAGCCTTTCCAGTCTGTGATCTGGAAGGGAGACCAGGCAAGATTGGGTATTGAAAGTTTCTCCAAAAACTCCAAGGTTTGAGAAGGAGTCAGCTTGCATTTCTCCCTGTTTATGGAGATTCCTCGATATTCTGCCAGTTTTAAAGTGTAGTTTAGAGCTGTCACTAGTAGACGCTTGGTGGGGGTGGTAAGGAGCCAACGTCTAAGTACGGAAACACCCGGAATACTTGCAGTCTCATGTGAGCTGTTACCACTGCCATGCATTTGCTGAACAAAATGGGGGCTGAAGAGAGTCCAAAGGGCAGTGCCCGAAATTGGTAATGATTGGCTCCCAGATGGAAATGAGGGAATCTTCTGGAGCGTTTGTCCATTTTTATGTGGTAATATGCATCCTGAAGATCTGCTGAGCACATCCAATCATCTTTCTTCAGAAAGGGGAGGATAGACTGAACTGTGACCATCCAGAATTTTGTTTGGTTGACAAATTTGTTCAGAATGCTGAGATCCAAAATTGGTCTACAGTCCCTTGTCTTTTTTGGTGCTAAAAAGAATCTTGAGTAGAATCCAGATCCTATTTGGTTTGGTGGGACTGCTTGGATGACTCTTTTTTGAGACAGCTTTCTTATCTCTTGAGCTGCTGCTTCCCTTTGACTGGGTGGAACATCAGGAATTTGTCTTGATGACTTTGGATAAATCTTGAATGGTATGTGATAACATCTGGCTATGATCTTCTGCATCCAAGAATCTGTGGTTATTGTTTGCCAGGCAGGGTGGTGCAGAGAGAAATGTCCCCCGACTACTTCCAGAGGAAAGCAATCAGGCCACTCTTCAGGAGCACTGGTAGGGCTGTCCAGAGAAGGAATCCCTGGACCCCTGGTTATGCAGGCCCCCTCTGCCTCTGTAGAGGTGTCTTCCAGAAGAGTTACCCCTCTGCCTCAGGAAGTAAACTTTCCACGTGTGTCACGAAAAGGACCCTGGGATTTCTTGTGCCACATCTTTCCACTCCTCTGATTCATAGAGTAAGGACGTTGGAGGGTGGAGAAACATACGCCCATGGCAGACAGGGTCTTGCAGTCCTTTTCATACCTAGCTAATGTGTCTTTTGCTTTTGTGCCAAAAAGGGAAAGAGCTTTCACTGGAGCGTTAAGAAAGGAAGACTTAAAAGAGTCTGCAAAGTCACAAAGGCGAATCCAGGTGTGACGTCTCATGACAATGCCTGAACCTGCAGCTCTAGCTGTCTCCCCATCGCTAGCATGAGAAATTATCCACATGAACAAGTTGGATATAGATTCCAGGGTTGGCAGCTTTGTCACGTACCTCGTCAGAGACTGCTCCTGCTAAGGTTTTGCAGAGTTCCAAGACTAGGTCTCTCTGAAGCCTAGTAAAATATGCCAAATAATTCAAAGACCAAATGGCAATTTGATGAGGTAAACACTCGCTTCCCTAACCTGCCCACCACCCAAGACTCTCTGTTTGGGAGATGGACAGGCTGGCTCTCCTCGGTGAGCTCTTTCCTACTGGCCACCACCACCATCATAGCATCTACTGGTAGGCCCTTGGACCAGTGTGGACTTTCTTCAGGTGGGGATAAAATTTTGTCTGGTATCTGTGGGATTGGTTCAACTGTATCAGGACTCTTCTATGGTTGCTGCACAATGACTTGGACTAGCTCATCTGCAGGCAGGGTCACCCAGGAAGTAGAGGATCGAGCACGAAAAGACTGCAAGAATATGGACTCCTCGGAGGAAGAGTTGGTGGACTTCCAGTCTCCCCACTGCTTCAAGATTTCCAGTATATCTCCAAAAGAAACATAGTTGGGGGTGACCATGGGGACCCCTCCCCTTCATCATAGTCTGTATCTTCAGTGAGGGACTCCACAGGGAAGTCCACGTCCTTCCTCTTGCATGTCCTCTTACGTGGTACCTCTTCAGCGGGGGCTTCTGATGAGGACTCCAAAGAGGGGGCACCCTGTGGTGGGTATCTTGAGGCTCTTGTGCTCAATGTCCTGATGTGGTGGTCTGCGTCAGCTGTGGTTTAGAGGGAGGACATATCTGGAATTCTGACACCGATGGTTTGCCTACAGAGGCAAGGGCCCTCTCCATCACTTGGAAAGCTGGCCCGTCTGATGAGAGATGGGAGCCCAGAACTGAGAAGGACAACCTCGGAACTGGGGTCACACCCTGTCCCAATGGGCCCACTCCCAAGGAAGGAGTGCCAAGAAGACTCAGTACTGTCAGGACTCCCAAACCTGTAGTAGATGGCACCATAGAAAAAATAGGTGCCATACTAGGGGTCACGGTCCCTGCAGTCCAGTCATGATCCTGAGGATGGCATGGCTCCGAATGAGCCGAAGATCAAAAGGGTTGGCTCCAAAACCATGGTGAGATCCACCAGTGGAACCGAAGTGGGAACCAAAAGAGGAGTTAGTGCCGAGTGCTTCAATGTCTGCAAGGAGGTCAAAGGAGGAGAATATGGAGAAAGACTCCCAACTCCAGATGGGAGGGAGTTCTGGAAGGTGTTGGAATTCCTCTGGCTGTCAGCAGCTGATCCACAAGATGCACCACATCCATTTCCAAGAGGTTCCTGGTAAATCAGGTCGATATTCCCTACAGGGAATCAGGCCATTCCAAAAAAGGGCTATACTGCTACCCAAAGAAAGGATCCATCATGGGTGAGTATCGGGTCCGAGCAGACTGTCCTTTTGGCACCGTGGTCTCAAGACCAGTAACATATATGGGGTGGGGGAAAGTGTCCGGTGCTGGATCAATTACTGTTGGTGCCGAATAGCGTGGAACAGAAATTGGAGGCACAGTTGGTGCAGTAGAAATTGTCAGTGCCGTGGCTGGTGCCAGGGTCAAAATGACTGAAGATGGCACCAAAGTGGAAACATGTAGCTTCGGTACTGAAGACGGTGCCGTGGAGGGCAGTTGAGGCCGTGGAGCTGAAGTGGTCGGTGTCAATTTGGGTATTTTTGGTTTAGGCTCAGACTTCCTATCACCAGAGGGTGAGGAAGGAACAGAGTGAGATTTATTTGTGTTCTGTCTTTGGGGGGAAGAGCCTTCCAACCCAGAAATAGCCTCTAAGAAAGCTGTCTTTAAAAGGCCCTTAAGTATCAACTTGTTTTTCCTCTCGTTTAGAGTATGAGATCTGAATCCTTTACATATGTCAGAAGGAGGCTGAACAGATAGGTGTGGGACACCCAGACACTATACACAAGAAACATGGGTGTCGGAATTAGGCATTTTGCGACCACATTGGTCGCATTGCTTAAAATCTGTTGTCCCTTTTTGCTCTAACATGGCAGAAAACCAGTTGAGTCAATAGTCTAACAGTATCAACAATCACAGCAGAAAAGAAGTAGCAATATAAACTCTATGGCAAAAGGACTTTTTTTTTTTTTTTTTTTTTTTTCAGGTAGGATACAGACAGATAGAGGATTGTTTTTATTTATTTTTTTGATGATGGTACTTGAAATTACCAAGTTGGTAAGGAATGCAGGAGAAAACACTTAATATGGGGTAAAAGTTTAGCGACTAATAGAAGAAGGGTATTATCAAAGTTAAAAAGAGAAAATGTGTAGAAAAAGGTTTTAGAATAATAACTTTTTAAAGTACTTAGCTGAGACCTGGCTTGACACGTCTTGATGGCTACACAGCAAACAAGATCTGAGGTAACAGGGAGAGGGGCACTATGGGTAAAGCTTAACCTGAGAGTTTTTTGGCTGGCACAAGCTTGTTATAAGGCTAACTCGGTTCTGAGGTCAGAATCGACACCCATCAGTAAGGAATGAATGAAGACCGACAACATCAGATTGTTAGTTTATTATTTTATTTGCTTTTTATTTTTATGTTTATACATTTGTAAGCTACTGTAGAAAATTACAGCTGTAGATAACTGCTAATGTAAAGTACATTTTAAAATGTATTTTTTGGCTGTACATGTTGCATATTTACTATTTTTTATTAAATGTGGTGGTTTGTCTCTTGCATTTTTATACATGGTTGTGTATGGGCTTTCTTTTATTGCAGTATCGTGTAATGTATATTGTATTTGTGCATGAGTGTATTTCAGGTTTTATGACATTGTTCAACTATTTGTATATGTTTATGCCCATGTGTGTGGCTTTATCTATGGGTGTTGTGAATGTTGTGGTTAGTACTGTTTTTTGTGTTGCAGTTGGGCATTTTATGTTGTGTTGTGTGCATGATATATGTTGGGGAAGTGTAAGTATGTGTTGTGCTCTCTGTCACTTTTTTGCTGTGGTTTGGCATGTTAGGTTGCTGGGACGTCTTGGTGATATATTTATTTTATTTATACTTATGTAATGTCCGGGCGACCGGACCTTTTTCCATTAGTATAAGTCGATTTACAATGTGCACGCTGGCTAATCAGCGTGCACGTTTTGGAATATTAATGGGGAGTCATGGTATAATATGAAATAATGCACTGACAGGCTTACTATGCATTTACTGCTCTGCAATTTCAGTGCTAGTATTTCAAAGATCACAAATCCTTTTTGGGAACAACAGCAAGATCCCATTATTTAGCATGCTTTTTCATCATTTTTATCTCTAGATATGTTTTTATTTATTTATTCTAAAGGAGTTGGGGGAGTAGGGAAGGTTTTGCATTGCTACTGTGTGTTTGCAATCTTACAGGGACCTCTACGGTACGCTCTACCCATATGCTCTAGGGACCTACACCTTGTCACCACAATAAACAGAACATGCCGGAGGGATAGATTCCTGTCCCAGAGACTTCCCATACTCTGGAATAAACTACCTATCTATATCAAACAAAGCTCCTCATTAGCACTCTTCAAGAAAAATCTTGATAATTGGATGGGAAATAGGAAATTCACCCCGGGGATCACCTCTATGGCTCTGCTCGACAGTGGCACAGGAAAATAATTTTCTTGGGTGGCAAAAGCCAGGGTACCTTTTTGGCTGGGCTTGTATAGGCTCCAGGGCTGATAGCCTAGTACCTACCTATGAACCTATGAACAGTACAACAACAGTTTACATTCACAGGGCTACAGAGTATGTTCCAAATGATCAGTATTGCACAACAACAGGCTCCACATATTTTAACGACATACTCCACATCTCACATATGCATGATCTACCAATACAGATAACAGTAGTCTACAGATATGCCATGTTACCTGCATGCTCCATGTGTGCTTGCTGGGTGGCTCCAACCTCTATCATGGTGTATGTCTGCTGTTGTTCTTGTTGTTGGGCAGGTGCCACCAGGCTCAGGAGCAGCTCCTCCACTCTGGTGAGGGGGGGAAGGATATTAACACCACCTCCTGTTGCAAGCTGTTGTCTCCGCACATCAGCAGCACACTGATGGACATGTCTGAGAAGATCATTGCAGCGGTGGCATACCTGCTCATATGTCCGGTTATGCAGGCCTACCTCATTTACCCTGTGGACAATATCTTGCCACATTGCAGTACACTCCTGCTGGCCCTGGCTGGTTTGTGAGAACATGAGACTGTAGTGCTGAATCATACTGGTAGTAATTATATCATTTTCAGCACTACTGTAACTGGGGTTACTGCAATGCGCTATGATCCCTGGAAGACATAAATATAAAAATATGTCTGAGCAAGTCATATGGCACATTTAACATTACACAGTACAGATATCACTGAACTGCCATATATAGCAACCTATTAGCTAACCGAGAGTGAAACACTTTAACTGCCACTTATCACTGCTCACCCCATAACTGCTTGGAAGTGCCTGGCTCACTCTCTATCTAATGAACCATGTTCTGCACAGCAACAAAATAAAATCACTATATAAGACTATACAAGAGTACCTGACACACTGTATGCAACACAATGCACCACCTAGCCACAGCAGATATACATCAAGCTGATGTGTAAAGAACTATATCATCCATCACAATGAGTGTAAGGTCCAGTAACTGTATTACTATTATACCACACAACTTGTTAATGGCAAACCCGTGGCCAAAATATGTGCATAATTGTTAATATAGGTTGCATACTGCGGTAGTACACTATGAATGTTGCTAGATATGCAGTTATATGTTTTACCACACATATGTCAAAGGACATGTTACAGACATACCCACACACACATCAGACATAATTACAGGACACAAAGGTATGACAACCCAGATAAGCTTTCAGCGTGTACTATACAGTACTGTGTGTCAGTACTTACACAACCTTAATCTTGAGAAATGTAATCTGTGATGAATACAGGGACCCCACAAAACAGTGGATACAAGCAATGTGGACATGAACCATACTTTGCTGTACAGGCCCAGAGCTTCAAGTAGTACTACAGTACACACAGGATTTGGATTCAACATCAGTACCAATCAATAATAATAGATGTAGTGCTTTAGCCTCCAACAACACACCCTAGTTAAAACCAAGGGACTTAATCACACTGTATGCAATAGCACTTTTTTTGCCTAGCAACAGAATACACAGCTTTTGCTAGGATCAAAGCAAGGATCCATAATACCATGACATAAACAATTTCCCACTAAGCTATCCCACAGATACATATCTTTGACGTATTCACAAACACATTGACCATCACAGTCAGTCAAAAGTACAGAGAATCTATTGCAACAAATAGATGTAGGTGTGTATGAGTATATATATATATATATATATATATATATATATATATATATATATATATATATGTATATATATATATATATATATATATATATATATATATGTGTGTGGGGCAAAGCCCCAAATGCTTGTCGATCAAATGAACTTTCAGTCAAATGAACTTTCAGTCAAATGAACAGTCGACCATATGACATGGACCCATATATATACATATACACATCCATTGGTGTACATATACATATATATGTAGGCACATATACATTTCATCTTTCATAGTGAGAATATCAATTATACAAAGGATGTGAGGTGTACAGTAATGTAATAAAATCGCACAGTCTTGGGATAAATGCATTGAAGGTGTACACAGCCCAGGTAGCTTTATCAGGCCTCACTGGCTTCAACATTGCAAACTGAACAAACCACCCACAGTGTTTAACCACCACATGTCATATACCAGCACTGTATGCTGTCTTGTTTGTCACACACTAAAACCTACATACAAATATGCTCATACTAACCTTCACCAACATATATATCTCCACCCTTCACAAACAGTTGCAATATGTCCCCTGCTCTATGCACATATACAGATGTGAATATATATGACACATATATATTTATCCATATGTGTGTGGCATACACACACACAAGGTCCACACTGTTGTAAGTCCCTGGACCTCACAGCTGAACTGTTGGGCCTTGCTGCAACACAAACAGGTGTCACATATGAACACACACTAATATTAGGGGGGGTATATATGGCTACAAATTCTAGATAAGCATACTAGACTGATACAGGAATTGCCAATGCTAAGCTACACTTTAATATGACTATCATGCATGTGTTGTTCTGTCACACCCATGTTTATATAATGTCAGCGCTAATCCCCCCCAACAGCCATTGGCCACACTACTGTATAGAGCACAGATAACATGGATCAGATCTTTGACATTTAATGCTGAGCTACACATTTCACAGGTATGTCCCACTGCCCACAGGTACACACTGTATTGTCCATAGCAGTAGTTAAGCAGAACATCTATGCATAAGTAAGTACTGCTGCCACATATGAATGGTTCACATTATGTAGACTATTCTTCAATAACATCTACTACATGCCAGTAAATACATATGTGTCACATACCTTTCCTTTGTATGATTTGGTAATATTTCTTTTTTCCTTTTCTCTGTCTCTCTCTCTCTCTCTCTCTCTGTCTCTCTCTCTCTGTCAGTCTCTGCAATAGAGTGATTGAGTTTGTTGGCAGAGATTGCAGCCTGCTTTTGTAGGTATTTGCACATGAGCATGTGATGGCCTCTGCACCAATTAGTGGCCACCATTTGCTAATTGCATGCAGCCTGCTGTGTAGTAATTGCAGTAATCACTGTCATAGCAACCCAGTATTATAAATTGCTAACTCAGGTAGGCGTGGCCCTTTCAGCTTTCCAAGATGGAGATCATCCTTGTTTGATGTGGACATCATTGTTTAAGAGAGAAGATTGGTATAGTTCTTATATCAGAAGCCAGGGGTGTAGCCAGAGATTTCAATTTTGTACTCAGACCTAATGTTGCTGCTTCCAGTACCCACTTGTCACTGTAGAAATGTACTCACCCCTCAAAATACTACCCAAAGATACATGGAAAGATGTACTTTCTTTTCAACTTTTACAATTAACTGCCATACAAAGCTAGTTACTGAGCTGTATTCCTTTGGCACAAGAATTGTTTGTGAACTGCTATACTGTGAATATTCATTTACTCAGTTCTAAACAGTTTGTGCTTTTTTAGTGTTGACATTAGCACAAGCTGCTCAGAAAAACTGATCACATTTCAGTACTGTGAGTATACTTACCTACATCCTTGGTAGACCCTGCACACACAGGTATATTCTACATTTGGGTAGGGGTGCAGAAGTACAGAGAGTGTAAGTATTATTGTGTGGATTTTATCTTGCTGGACTTACAGGGTTGCTGTGTACATGTTAGTTTATCAAGGCAAGTAGTCTGTCTGCATAACTCCCAACTGTGGACCTATCCATATGGTAGCCAGAGAATAACCTGTTATTTTTTGTCTGTGCACCACACAGGTCTTTTCAGCAATAGAGCAATGGCATTGTTATAGTTGGTTGCTACCAGTACATGGCTACATCCATTTGTATTTCAGTGTTGTATTCCTACATAAGGGTATGCTTCTGAAACTCCTTCCAAAGCTATTTGCACAGTGTGTAACAGCAGAAAGGTTGATATGCCTCTGTGTTTCTGCCTCTGCCAGACCTCTCAAACACTCAGGTACATATTTGAACAGACTCAGGGAAAAGTAAAGAAAAAGTCAGGGACACCATTAAAATATTAGTGCCATTAAGTTGAAACATTGAGAGAATCAGAGCATATGAATTAATACACCCTTTCTGAAGTAAACTCTTAATTATTGTCATTATTCATTAAGTGTAATTCACCACCTTTCTGGCCAAAGTCAGTAGTTTTAGGAGGGATTCAGAGGGACAGAGCTAAAATTTGTGTCAAAATCAGGGACATCCCTGAAAATTAGGGACAGTTGGGAGGTATTGCCTCTGCCCTAAAAATATATGCCAATTTTTGTCCTGCTGTGATACTGTGTGGGGTTGTAAAGTGATGGTGCAACATTATTTGCTGCTAGAATGGCTGCTTCTTTTATCACAGTCATGTAATGTAATCCCACAACAACTGTTGGTAAAGATCCACAGAACAAGTTGTGTGGTATGGCATTCCTATTTTTCCTTTACGTTCACTCATTCTGATGTATGGTATATTTATTTCAGCACCAACATGTTGTATATCTACCGTGGCTTAGTGGTACTTCATGTTGTGTAGTGTGTACAAGGTCCAGGATTCAAGACTGACAGAGGCGTTTTATTTTGCTCCTGAGCAGAACAAGGGCCCTCACATACAGAGTGACTAAGGCACTTTTAAGCAGTTGTAAGCGGGTTTGCGTGAGTTTGCGTGATGCTTAGCAATGCTTAGCTAAGTGCAAACAAGTGTACACTCGCACAAACCCACTAACTACTGCTTAATAGTGCTTACACCCACTAACCCCCGCGCTCATTTCTTTGAAAGAAAAGAAAAATGGGGCGATAGGAAAGTGGTGAAAAAGGGGCAAAAAGAGGGAAAGACAGTATGGAAAGTAGCTCAGGATGTGCAGGACAGGTGTAGGGAAGGTCCATAGTTTCCCATTTCTTTAACAGCAACAGCTGTGCATATGGAATAAATTTGGAGGTAGATATGAAACCTTCAACCCCTGAGAGAGGGGTGAGGACAACAAAGTATGTTGCTATGCCAATTAAATTACATTTTATGTGTCCAGTGGACATGAGTGCAAAATGGGCAGCTATGTATGGGGCGTAATTTTTTTTTTTTTGGGAGCAGATTGCCCTTTTTTTTTTCATGTGAGAGTGGAATGTGGGGTAGGGGAAGTAGGTATATTTGAGGAGGTAGGTTGGTGAGGTAAACAGACAAGACAAACAAGATGCATACAGGGGCGGTATATGACACATGTGGTGGGTGAACACCTTTGACGGAGAGGGATGTTTGGAAATTGCAAGCCCATGAGCCCACAGATGGAAACAGTGGGACTGAGGTCCCCACCCATGGGCAGTCACCACTGCACCTTCACATCCCAGAGGGTGGCTGTGCTGGGGGCTGTGTAAGAGGGGCAGGCTGACCCGGGAGTTGCGCCACTCGTGCCTCAAGCTGGTGTAGAGGTTCTGCAACAGAACGTTCAATCTCTCTATGCACCACAGCCCGGACCATTTGAAGGGTGATAGGTGGCCCTCTTCCGCCCACGCTTGCACAGGGGGGCCAAGCCCCATCCCCTGCAGTGCTTCCACCTGAAGGTGGCACAGGGCCAATGGAGGAGGAGGTCCCAGGCTGGGCACTGGACCTGCTGGTGCCAGGTGCCATGGCCAGCTGAGGTGGGACAGGTGGGTTCGCTGGGACCAGCCTTCCCATACAAACTATGTTTTGGAGGGTTTAATAAAGATATGGGTTAGTAACAGTCAACAGCATTCCCAATTAGTTATAACAGCATGCAGAAGTATTCCCATTAATCCAACACACCAGATTTTCAACAGCTGAAAAGCAAGCATAACACATGCATATATAGAACAATAGTGGACATTACAACAGCATGCAGGTTGAATTGATGGCAACAGGCCACCAATATTGTGGTATTTTAACAGGGCACATGCATAGAAATAAATGCAAATATTTATAAACCAATAGGACATATGTCCCAACAAATGTTTTGAGATTAGACATACTGATTGAGGTGTGGAATTGCATTTTTTATGCACATACAGTAGGGTGGAAAAGGATAGCTCAATTAACAACTTATATATCCTTCTAATTTTCACTATATTCCTATTAACTGCAGTTATATGTCCCTTACATGTATTATTACACTACCCAATGTCCTTGTATTGTGCAATTGGATTTTGCTAGATCATTATATACATGAGCTGTATCTTACATACAAACTGTCCAAGATACAGATGTTACTGCTACATATTTTGAGAGTTGCTCACACACACTACTGCTAAGATGGTACACTGACAGCTCTACTTTCATGTAATTATCTAGATATGTTCAGGTGAAAGTATCAGTTATATGTTAACACCTCCCTAAATTTCTGGCAGCACACTGACATTTCTGGGGAACACAGTACCAAGCTACTCATGTGCCAGATTAACCTGTACATGCTGGGCATGAACCAACAGTTGAGGGCTGTAAATATGCATAAAAGCTACTGGCAGTCCCTTCATCCATGTTATATGGGCCTACCCAAGTGTGGGTTAACACTGCTTAATACAACAGTACTATTTGTAAAATGCAACAGTACAACAACATATCAAAGAAAATGACACAGACGCACTCCAGGAATTATACATTTATTATTGGATTATTACACCTTTATTTATTGGGTTAAAACACTTTTTGATGGCTCTCTCATTTATTTTATATAACAGTACATGCAGAATAATTACTAGCCTCTCTGATGACGTAGCCTTTGCAACCTATCTTCATGGGCTTGCTGATTCATAATCCGGACACCTGCAGCTGTGAAGTAAATGCAGTGATAATGAGACATACCTATCCATAGTATAGACAAGCATAGCAATTCTTAACTACTTAATACAATGGCTACTTACTCAGTACTGGGACATTAGGCATCGCACGGGAT
This sequence comes from Protopterus annectens, assembly GCF_019279795.1. Classification (NCBI taxonomy): domain Eukaryota; kingdom Metazoa; phylum Chordata; order Ceratodontiformes; family Protopteridae; genus Protopterus; species Protopterus annectens. The sequence goes on along the minus strand of NC_056739.1, from coordinate 1,703,514,740 downwards.
TCCTGGATCCACTGGTCCAGTTGATCATCCTTACGTCACTTCAGGTCAGAATAATGGTGCCTGACCTGCTCACCAGTCCGAGGAACACCAGTGGCACTGGTGAGATCATGAGCAAGACTGTTCCAAGCCTCCGTTTTATATTGGGTGCCCTGGTACTGGCCCCGCAGGAGTCTTTCCTCATGATTGTGGACAAGGAGCTAAACCATTACTTTGGACTCCTCAATGCCCCAATGTTGTGCTCAAAATCGAGTACCTTCTCCAACACCGGCCATGCTAACTGCAGAAGGGAGCTACAACCAGTTATGGCAAGTATTCCCGCCTGTGGAGCTTAAATGTGCCTCATTTCCTGCACTTATTTGTGATTGGCCAGTTTTGAAAAAACTCAGCTGTATGCACACCTGCTTAGCTGATGTTGGCAATGTTTAATATTCCTTTGATAGATATGTGTATGTTGAAAGTGCATGGTTATGAAATGCTGTCATGGCTTAGTGGTTATGTACTGTGACTATAGTGCACAGTATCTTGAGTTTGAGCCCTGTCACTGCTTTTTATTTTCCTACTGGCCAGACCTGAATGGTTAAGGTACAGTAAAGGAGGTGTGGCCGTGTTTAGCCAACTTTGCTCAACTTTGCCAACATTGCTCGACATTGCCCGACATTGCCCGACGTTGCGCTGGTTAGCCCGGTGTGCAGCCATGCGCAAACACATTGTAGTTGCGCTGGTTGGCGCGGTGCGCAGCTGCACGCAAAGACATTGTTAATGCGGTGCCCAGCTATGAGAAATTGGATTTAAATATGCTCAATACTGGTAAAATGTGCTTAGCAGTGCTTTATATTGCTTAAAATAAGTTACCCATGCCTCAGAATGCATAACCATTTCACCTTCATATATATATAATTTGTTCACTACTACATATAACATTTAAATGCTTTTTACAAAACTTATACATGATAAATGTCGGGAAATATTTTTGTATACAGATTTCCAACAGAAAATGGAACATGCAGTAATGGGACTCGAACCAGGAATGCCTCCTCTTTGTGTGAAGGCTCTAACCAATACGCTATTGCTATTTTGCTTAATTTGCATATATTTTTCTTATTATCCTCTTCGGTGTCTAAGCTGCTAACTGTAGCTAAGCAATGGGCAAATCCGTGCAAATACGGGCAGCTATATCGGAAATAAAACAAAAAAAATAAATACATTTCTTTTAATTTTTAAATTTGTACGAGGTTTAACATATGGGGGAGTGTAGTGTTGCAATGTACACATGTGAGCGGACACGCTCATGTAATTCGACATTTCTCGAGTTTCGTCATTGCAGGGGTGTGGATTTTTGGACTGCTCGGCAGTCTAACATGCCCCCTACACTTGTCCATGCTCCGTGTAAGCTTTAGAGTTGAGGCAGAGTGCCCTCATTAGTATGTATGGCACGCTGCCGTCATACTCTTAGACTGGCACTTCCGTGTAAGACTAATCTAGTCTTACACGGAAGATTAGTAAATCCTGGGGAAAGAATAAACAGTGTCAATCATTATCTTCTGTCTATTGGGAAGCAGTAGAATTAGGTCCACCACAAACCAAGTTTCGTCCCAAAGAAGCAAGCATGTTAGACTGTACTAAAAAATCTGCTGACATACCGAATTTGTAAACATGAGATAACCTAAACAAAATGTATTAAGACTCATCCAGAATGGTTTTAGCTAATCTAATGAATAATTTGTTTAAATAGCTGTTCTCCAAACAATTTTTAAATCGGTGATTAATATTAATTGGTATTTCTTTTGTCATTCAGTTTATATTCTAATTTAGATTTCATATACATTTAGCTTCATTTAACATAAAATTCCAACATGTTAGTGAAATGACAAAGTGCAATGGATTAAAATGCTTTGTGTAATGCACATCATTTGGAAACTGGCACAATCTTTAATAAATGGAGACTACAGTTTGGTACTCAGACTTTACATTTTCTTGAGCTGCTTGTGCAAAATTGTCCAACAGTCAGAGCAGCATGTTTTCATTCACAAAATACCATATGAAAGGTACTATTCAGATTTTACAGACTTCCCACTAAAAAACAAATGGGGAACTTAAGTCTTTTTTATCCAAAGCTACTGCATACCCCCAAAATTTGAAACAGTGTTCCTAGTCAAGTCCTATCAGCAGCCTGGAATAAACATCTTCATTCAACTGCATTCTTTTGACAGCTTACATGACTTCAAAACCTTTGACTGAGATTTTTCACTTTAAACCCTCATTCTTAGAAATGTATCAAGTCCAGACATGTTCAACCCTAGTTTTTCAGTCCAGAAGTAGCATTCTTGTTTCTGCTTTCTAGAAATGCACATACAGCTGCTTTATAGACTAATCACTCAGCCTCTTTTGCAGAACTATACATCATGGCATAAGTATGGTTTCTTGTTTCTACATGAAAATTGCATTAGCTGACTGACATTGTAGGATAAACAAGTACTGTATCTTCATACGTTTGTAATTCAACTCCCCACTTGATCCAGTTCTGGGTCACTGAGGCGCTGCAGTCTATCCCTGCACTCACGAAGACCAAGGCAGAAAAACTAAATCAAGGTTCTGTACCACTTCATCACAGGACATAGACACAGAAAGGTACTGTATGTTTGCATAAATATTTCTACTAATATATAAATGTTACTTGTACATTTTATTTTTATTTTTTTTTTTGCTTTTTCTTGTACTTTATACTGTTGTAGTTTATATTTTTTTTAAATGATGGCAACTTTCCTCTCAAAGTTTCTTCTGTGAATAACTTATGCCCAATAGGGCCAACCTAGTTAAATAAACAAAAAATCCTTAAATTAGTTCAGGCTTTGATATTATATCGTTCTGCTTTGTCCTAGAGTTTTTCACCATGGGATTGCAGTAAAAATGGAGCTACCCAGTTGGAGATTTCTGGTTAACAAATGTAGTAAATAAATATCATCTAGTTAAGCATGGACGTTAGCAGTATAATAACACCTGTTATGGAGAGAAAAGTATACCAATCTAGCTATGCTTAGTGGTTAACAAAAGAACAGCAAAAGAAGACTCTAATTAAGATAGCTGCAATTGTGGATGCTGCAGAAACATTTATAGGTGCTTGTGACTACAGCATCAAATACAGTAGAGACACAGGTGGATTAAATTTCATGTAATCTGCTTAAAGAAAGTTATAGAATGTAACTGGTACACACAATCTACTTAGCAGTAAATACATTTAGTTTAATGAACTAATGTAATTGCATGTCAGTGGTTCAGTAGGTAGCATACTTGTGTTTAATGCCAGAATAATCAGGAGGCTATGGATTCTGTCCTATGCTAGCTGCTTGGCTACTTCTTTTAATAAATTAATGCAGTAAAAGGGGTCTGCTGCACTCCTGAGGTGTCATCTTTGGAATGAGATTAGATCGAGTTCCCATCTACCTGAGTCAGTGATATGTCAGATGGTTGAATAAGATCCCATTGCATGTATCATAAAAAATAAATAAAGAGTAGGGGAACTTTCTGGTTAAATTACAACTGGGCAGTAAGAGACTACCTCAAGTCTGTCCCGAAAATGGGTAAAAAGGCCTAAGTAGGACTAAGCTGGTCAACTAAAGTAAATAAAAATACGTAAGTAAATAAATAAATAAATGTGGTTTAGGGTAGTCTCAAAGTAAAACAGAAGACAGTGATTAATACATGGCCAAGAGCACACCACAGTAACAAGTAGCCAAAATGTTCAAACAGATCCTTGTCAGCCAGTATCAAAACACACACTACACCTTCTAAGCTAACATTTAAAGCAAACCAATCAGTCTAAAACTTCAGAGATTTATTTGCTGTTTAGGTACCCATTTAATCCCTCAGAGGCATGGAGAGAGCATGTATAGCTAAGACATCTGGAAGTATACAAATATTGAATTTTAAAGTTATTCATAAGCATTTACTAGGTAAGACTTGCAAAATGATGCTCAAATTGCCTTCCTTATGTTCTGGTAAGCACATAGTGATGGTAACCAGCTGACTAACCAAAGTCTAACTTTTAAAGTTGCTCAGTAAAACAATACGTAAAACTTAGCTTTCAGGAGATGGTCTGCAATCCAATGGAACCATAAAAAATAAAGAGCAATAACATACAGAAAAAGAGGAAGAAGAGGAAAAAATAAAAAGAATCCTGAACCGCAGAAAAAATGTTGCAAATGGCCACTGTGCACAAAGTTAGACACTTTGCAAGACTGTAGAAGCAAAAATGGGTAATATGAATCCCCTCGGGGGGGGGGGTCACAGGATGATGACGGTGAAATAGTACTGTAACCAGCTATGGCAGTGGTCAGATGATACTTCCCACAAGGATATGTTGAAGTATACATTAACATCTAATACACAGCAAGCCATACACATAGGGTACACTGAATGTCAAACATACATGTAAAGCCACTATGGTGTACTTATATGTATGCCATAAAACATATAATGGTTAACAAATAAATATAAATAAAATAATGTAAGTAGAAATTACAAGATTAGAGAATTGTAGTTAGGGTTAATGGAGGTATAATATAATTAAAAAATATAGCAATAAATGTATACTTTAAAATACCTCCAAAGCCGCTCAAAAGAAAACCAACAAAAGTCATGGTGGCAGGGGTGTAACTTGTTCTAGATTAATCATGTCCAGAAAGCTTTGTATGTGAAGAATGGTAATGTTTTTACAGTAAGTTATTGTCTGATGTTTTAGGATAGCAATGAAAACAGTAACTCACACTATGACCAGCATCATACTGAAACTGATAGCACTGAAAATAGCAGCTTGTCTTGAAACCGCCATCATAATGAAACAGATAGTTTTTTTTTCCTTTCATAGGATTTGTAAATTGCTACTGAAAAATGCTTCACCTAGCTCTGCTGTAATTTATAATATCCATGATTCTTCACAAGCATCATGTGCTCCTCCACTAATTATGTACTCACTACTTAATCAACACTTCTCTGAAAATGTATCCTCTAGTTATAACCTCTGTGCGTATACTCCATCTTTCACTGTTGCTTGCTATATATATATATATATATATATATATATATATATATATATATATGATGTAGCTTGCACATTCTGCAAGCTATACTAAGTGATGTTAAAACCTAAGATTAATAAACAACAAGCTGCACTCCCTACAAGCCGTCCTCACCCTGAGGGACAAACATCTGTGTAGTAACTGAGACATGCCCAAACGAGTAGAAAACACACCATAAGCTCAAAAGTATGGAACAAAAAACGAAAAACGAACGTAATTCCAGCAGTTTATTAGTTGAGCGCTTTCTTCCCCATTAAACGGGAACTTCATCAGAACAAATTTCCCCTCCCAGTCAACCCTTTATATACTTAACATTTAATTGAATGTAATTAGAGAAACAATTAAAAAATTAATTACTTAAATGAACAAACATTATATATGGATGGATGTTAATGCATTAAAACATTGTTTAAAAACCATATATATAAACCATTCCATACCTGACTATTAAAAAACATTTGAAAACTTTAAAATGTTAGCGTTTTTTTCTTTAGTACAGGCAATAAAGATAAGCAATCATTTAGTCCTGGTTCTATGACTGCATTTAACTTAACAATCCAGTAGAATTCCCTCAAGTCCACATTTAATTCCCACCAACCACCTCTGGGGTCATGTTTAATAACCTCAAGAATACCAAACATAAATTTTGTAAAACAGTGACAAATCATATTGAAGAGGGCATTATTCATATTACCTTTAGCTATGGCGTACAAGTGTTCATATATCCTGAGGCGGAATTTCCTCTCTGTTTTACCAATATAGTAAAATGAACAGGTTTGACAAATGGCAATATAAACAATACCTTTAGTGTCACAGTTGCCTCTTCGTAATGAAATGCCCTTTTTATTATCTGCTGTGTATACCACATCTTGGTTCAAGACAAACTGACATTGGTTACAGTGCCCACACCTGGTTGTTCCTTTGAATGACAATGTCTTGGATGAAATAAAATGTTCTGTCAAATATTTAAAAATTTTCCCCGCTTTATAAATAAAATTGGGTGCTTTTCCTAGATTATTAAAGATTTCGATATTCCCTTTAAAAATAACCCAGTTTCTTTTTATAATCTTTTTAAGTTGCTGTTCTCCATTTCCATAAGTAATGACCATACTAGTATTGTAATCTTTCTGGGTGGAAAATTGGGTGATTTGTTGGTGGATGATTTCACCACTGGCCAACAAAGGTTTGTACCTTTAACCCCATCCTCCAATAACTTGTTCAACAACCTTTTCCAATAAATGATTTGGGTATCCTCTTACTTTGAACATTTCAGTGATGATGGAAACTTCCTCCAAAAATATTTCCTTCCTTGAACACATTCTACCTGCCCTTACTTTTTAGTGTGGCAAGGGTGACAACTTTGAAAATCTAGATAACTGTTCGAGAAAGTATCCTTCCTATAGATTCTAGAATCAAACTTTTTTTGTACTTTATCTTTGGAGATAATCACATCTAAGTAACTTATTTCCACTTCTGAACAGTTGGCAGTAAATTTAAAAAAATGGGCAAATCTGATTAATGTACTGAAGGAAATTAGTAAAATTAGATTTTGTGTCATTCCAAAGAATAAAAATATCATCCAGAAAACAATAATACGCAAGCCACTTCTGTGAATGAGAACTTGTTGTAAAAATGTGTTTTTTCTCCCATGTATAAAGTACAAGGTTAGCGTAAATGGGGGCGCATGTAGCCCCCATTGCTACTCCTTGCACTCGTCTATAGAATTCTCCTTCAAATATAAAATAATTGTTAAATAAAATGTATTCCATTGATGCCATAATAAAATCAATCATAGTGTCTGAAAGACATGTAAGTTCCCTGATGGCTTCATAAAACAAATCTAATCCCTCCTTATGGGGAATTGAAGTGAATAAATCCACTACGTCTATCGTGGAAAAAATGACTTAATTATTGTACCATCTTTCATTAAATTTAGACAAAAAATCCCACGAATCCTTCAATAAATAATCCACATTATGTATAGAATCTTTCAAAATTTTGTCCACAAAAGTGCAAAGAGTATGTGCAGAACTATTATGTGCAGAAATAATAACCCTAAATGGGGGTTTCTGAATAAACTTGTGAACTTCGGGAATACCAAAGGCTGTGGGTATAAAAGGGTGCTCTGTTTTTAAAAAATTATAAAGTTCTTCTGAAATAACTTTTTGAAGTAAAGAATCTTCCAAAAAATATTGGATTTTCCTATGTGCTAACATAGTTTTGTTCCTGGATGAAGTTTGATATTTCTCTGTGTCTGAAAAGATCATAGTAAGTTCATTCACATAGTCTGTCATATTGTATAATACAACCCCCCCCACCCCCACCCTTATCAGGCTTCATGATTCTGTGTGTTTTATTTGTTCTCAAATTATTTAGTAAGGTAAATTCATCTCTACTCAAATTAAATCTTTTGGTAGAATTGTATTTTTTAATTTTTGAATCTCCACCTCACATGCCTTCTCAAATGCTATAATTGAGGGATGCAGTGGGGGGTTAAAACAACTTTTCTTTTAAAACATCAGCTTTTCACTATCATGATTTTATATATATATATATATATATATATATATATATATATATATATATATATATATATATAGTTTTTAAACAATGTTTTAATGCATTAACATCCATCCATATATGTTTGTTCATTTAAGTAATTAATTTTTTAATTGTTTCTCTAATTACATTCAATTAAATGTTTAGTATACAAAGGGTTGACTCAACTAATAAACTGCTGGAATTACATTTGTTTTTCGTTTTTTGTTCCATACTTTTGAGCTTATGCTGTGTTTTTGAATCATTTGGGCATTGAACTATTTTGTGGTTTCAGTACTTGGATGTCCTTCAAACATGTATTTTGGACTAGTCATTGTGTTTCGTTTGGTTGAGTAGTATCACATGGCTCTAATAAAGCTGAGGGAGAGGATATAAGGTGATATTCTGAGCCCTTGACTTCCCTAGGCTTTTAGGTGTGATTTTTGGTTTATCTGTTGTCACCTAAACACAACGGAGCTATGGAGGATACCGTTTCCGATAATAGAGGGAGGAACCTTGTTTTAAATGACTCAACAGGTGATGGCTTAAATCTTTCCCCGGTCAACGTGGTTTCTCAAAATATAAATTTAACAGTCCTTATTTCAGCGTTATCACAGCAAGTATCAGACTTAAACAAGAGAATGGATTCCTTTCAAGTAACACAATCTGGGTCTTCCCATCTTGATGTTCGAAGAAAATATATTAGTACTTACCTTCCAAGGTTAGTTAACTAAGGAGATTTTTCTGAAAAACCACTAGAGGGCAGCAAACGATCACATAACAACGACAAAACTATGGTGAACTCCTCGGCTACACGTTTGTCCTTTTCTAGTTATAGGGAGCGGATTATGAAAGAAGTTTTCTTTCCAGGAGATAATTTACAGGACAATTATGGACACGAGCACCAATCCTTTAACACTACAATGAAAGATTTTGAAACTATGCTTTTTAAGGTACGTGCCCTTCAATGTGACAATTTATATCTTCAGGAAAGTGTTAAGAAGAAACACGTTCCTAAAGGGCTCAGACTTTTTACATTTCCTAATGGGTTGAATATTAGTAATTGTGACAGTGATGAACTTTTACAGCTTTTTGATCGATTTGGTTTGGATTCAATGGATTTTATTATTAAATCTAATTGTAAACGTATCAATGGTATGTTGGAAGATTTAGAAAAAATGAACAGGAAGCTTGTGAATGATTTACTGTTTGAATTTAATACGGTTCAGTATGACAAAATTTTTGAAAAGGTTGATTATAGTGTAAAAATTAATTTGGAACGTAAAAAGAAAAAACTTTTAAGAGATGATAATGATTATGTAAAGAAAAATGTGTATCCATTTCATGTTTGGTTTTCTAGCTCACCTATGGAGGTTAATAATGTCAATGTTGTACATGATTCTGGATATAATGCATTACATAAGAATATTGATGCAGAACAAGATGTAAGAGAGCAAGACCATTTATTGGATCATCACAACTTGAATTTTCCCCCTATTAGAAGGTCTGAACATTTAGAAAACAGGAATAGATAAAAAGGTTCTTTAGGAGATGTACATGCACCCAGACCAAACAACAGAGGGAATTACAGGGAAGGGTAGAGAAACAACCACCGAAAAAAACATTTAGGTGACACACAGTGGCGCAGTTGTTTCATTGGATGGTTTTAAAATTTATAATTACACAGATTTAAATGTTGACACCACATATTTTTCTCTGTTTAAGAAGGGATTTAAGTTTATTCCTACTTGTAAAATGGAAATAGTGGACATAATCACAGAATTAAAGCTTTACACTAGAAAATTAAATTTTAAAATTATGTTCAAAGGTTCTGCAGGTAGTAATCATAATAGTGGAAAGCAGATGTTTAAAAAGAAAAGTTGTTTTAACCCCACCCCCCCACTGTATCCCTTAATTATGGCATTTGAGAAGGCATATGAGGTGGAGATTCAAAATGAAATTAAAAAAATACAATTCTACCAAAAGATTTAATTTGAGTAGAGATGAATTTACCTTACTAAATAATTTGAGAACAAATAAAACACAGAGAATCATGAAGCCTGATAAGGATGGGGGGGGGGGTTGCATTATACAATGTGACAGACTATGTGAATGAACTTACTATGATCTTTTCAGACACAGAGAAATATCAAACTTTCATCCAGGAACGAAACTATGTTAGCACATAGGAAAATCCAATATTTTTTGGAAGATTCTTTACTTCAAAAAGTTATTTCAGAAGAACTTTAGAATTTTTTAAAAACAGAGCACCCTTTTATACCCACAACCTTCGGTATTCCCAAAGTTCACAACTATATTCAGAACCCCCCATTTAGGATTATTATTTCTGCACATAATAGTTCTATACATACTCTTTGCACTTTTGTGGACAAAATTTTGAAAGATTCTACACATAATGTGAATTATTTATTGAAGGATTCGTGGGATTTTTTTGTCTAAATTTAATGAAAGATGGTACAATAATGAAGTTATTTTTTCCACGATAGAAGTAGTGGATTTATTCACTTCAATTCCCCATAAGGAGGGACTACATTTGTTTTATGAAGCCATCAGGGAACTTACATGTCTTTCAGACACTATGATTAATTTTACTATGGCATCAATGGAATACATTTTATTTAACAATTATTTTATATGTGAAGGAGAACTCTATAAGCAAGTGCAAGGAGTAGCAATGGGAGCTACATGCACCCCCATTTACGCTAACCTTGTACTTTATACATGGGAGAAAAAACACATTTTTACAACAAGTTCTCATTCACAGAAGTGGCTTGCATATTATCATTTCCTGGATGATATTTTTATTCTTTGGAATGACACGAAATCTAATTTTACTAATTTCCTTCAGTACATTAATCAGATTTGCCCATTTTTTTAAATTTACTGCCAACTGTTCAGAAGTGGAAATAAGTTACTTAGATATGATTATCTCCAAAGATAAAGTACAAAAAAAGTTTGATTCTAGAATCTATAGGAAGGATACTTTCTCGAACAGTTACCTAGATTTTCAAAGTTGTCACCCTTTCCACACTAAAAAGAACATTTTTAAAGGACAGTTGATAAGGGCAGGTAGAATGTGTTCAAGGAAGGAAATATTTTTGGAGGAAGTTTCCATCATCACTGAAATGTTCAAAGTAAGAGGATACCCAAATCATTTATTGGAAAAGGTTGTTGAACATGTTATTGGAGGATGGGGTTCAAGGTACAAACCTTTGTTGGCCAGTGGTGAAATCATCCATCAACAAATCACCCAATTTTCCACCCTGAAAGATTACAATACTAGTATGGTCATTACTTATGGAAATGGAGAACAGCAATGTAGATTATAAAAAGAAACTGGGTTATTTTTAAAGGGAATCTCAAAATCTTTAATAATCTAAGAAAAGCACCCAATTTTATTAATAAAGCGGGGGAAATTTTTAAATATTTGACAGAACATTTTATTTCACCCAGGACATTGTCATTCAAAGGAACGACCAGGTGTGGGCACTGTAACCAATGTCAGTTTGTCTTGAACCAAGATGTGGTATACATAGCAGATAATAAAAAGGGCATTTTATTACGAAGAGGCAACTGTGACACTAAAGGTATTGTTTATATTGCCATTTGTCAAACCTGCTCATTTTACTATATTGGTAAAACAGAGAGGAAATTTCGCCTCAGGATATATGAACACTTGTACACCATAGCTAAAGGTAATATGAATAATGGCCTCTTCAAACATTCAATGATTTGTCACTGTTTTACAAAATTTATGTGTAGTATTCTTGAGGTTATTAATCATGACCCCAGAGGTGGTTGGTGGGAATTAAATGTAGACTTGAGGGAATTCTACTGGATTGTTAAGTTAAATGCACTCATAGAACCAGGACTAAATGATTGTTTATCTTTATTGCCTGTACTAAAGAAAAAAGCGCTAACATTTTAAAGTTTTCAAATGTTTTTTAATAGTCAGGTATGGAATGGTTTATATATATGGTTTTTAAACAATGTTTTAATGCATTAACATCCATCCATATATAATGTTTGCTCATTTAAGTAATTAATTTTTTAATTGTTTCTCTAATTACATTCTATTAAATGTTTAGTATATAAAAGGTTGACTGGGAGGGGAAATTTGTTCTGATGAAGTTCCCATTTGATGGGGAAGAAAGCGCTCAACTAATAAACTGCTGGAATTACGTTCATTTTTTGTTTTTTGTTCCATACTTTTGAGCTTATGGTGTGTTTTCTACTCATTTGGGCATTGAACTGTTTTGTGGTTTCAGTACTTGGATGTCCTTCAAATGTGTATTTTGGACTAGTAACTGAGACATGGTTTAAAATGGTGGAGAACCCCACAGCTGTGCAAAGCCATAATGTATTCTACATGTTTCGACCAGCTACTGTGCAGGAGGGAAAATGTGGAGGTGTCTCAATCTTCATTCAGAAGACATTCACATCAAGGCTGGTGGAGCAGCATGATTCACTGCAGCTTCTTGATGTCCAAATAACGACCAGAAAGGACCTGTATGATAGATTAACTAGGTATAGAACTCCCTCTATGACCCAGGAAAGCCACAATGTCTAGCTACAGAAACTGGACTCCCTCAGTGTTAAACCCAATACCATTTTTCTAAGTGATCTGAACTGTATACTGGGAAACCTATGCCACCACTAGTGCACAAGCACAGAGTTTCCTGGACTTTATCAATACAAATGCCCTGGAACAATTAGTCAGAGTACCCACTGAAGGAGCAGCATCTTGGATCTTGTCCTTACTAATATCCCTTGTGTATCTTTGTCACTTCTTAGGTCTGACTACAAAGCTGTCTCCTTAGAAATAAAATTGAAATCATTGACCCCGTTCACACAAGCGACCTTTAGAAATTTCCCAAAGACAAACTACCTACTCCTAAGTGATAGACTGGCAAGAATCAAATCCCCACCAAACCCAGATAACTCCACTGAATATGCTGAAATGTGCACCACCACACTATACCAGAATGCAAACGGCTGCACAGATGCAGCTGTACCCTATAGGAGCAAGAGGATGGCAAACCTCAGAAACAAAGCTCCTTGGTGGAATTATAATTTAGATAAGATTTTCAATACAAGGAATAGAATTTTGACCAAAAACTAAGAAGAGAAATTTCCAGAATGATAGAGCTCTCGTCATTGAAATAAACAACTCATGTAATTATTAACATTTTTCAAAGCCAAATTTGAGGCTCAAACAGTCAGCCAAGCCAAAGACAATCACAATGAATATTTTAGTTATGTTCATAATCTCAGAAGCACATGGCAACAATGTGCTGAGCTAAGCTACTGGATAATAAATTTATCTCAAACCTTACCCCTCTCTCTCTTTTGTCTGTCCAACAAGATATACCTGAAACCAACTCACCTCCAGGTATCACACAAGACCAAGTCCTGAAAGTACCATCAAGAATTAAAATACTGTATTAATGGGTCCTGACAGTATCCCTGGATGCATCTTAAATAGCATAAAGCATGATTTAGCCACTTGTCTCACCCACAACACTGTTCAACATCAGTATCCATACAGGTTTTGTATCAAGTGAATACAAATCAGTTACAGCCATTCCACTACATAAAGGAGGAACTTCTACTGACCTAGGCAACTACTGACCCATAAGTCTGACCAGCCTCATAGGCAAAGCCATGGAAAGACTTATCATGGATCTGATCATTTAGGGCATATCTCCAAACCTTGGACCCTTCTCAGTTTGGACTCATCAAAGGTAAGTCATGCCTCCTCACCCTGGTGGAATTCTTTGAAAAAGTTATTAAAGCAATGGATGAATGTACAATAGTACATACCACATACCTCGACTTGACCAAGGATCTTGATACAATCCCCTACTCAGGCATAGCAGAAAAGCTAAATAAATTGGGAATAAACATCTACATCATCTGCCAGATTGCCAAATGGCTCACAGATAGGATGCAGGAGATAAAAATAGGAGAAGTTACCTCCACAAAGAAAGAAGTCACCAGTGGAGTCCCTCAGAGTTCTGTGCTGAGACCTTTCATGTTTGGCATCTACTTCTACCAAAGGGCACTGGCTGACTATGTTTGATGACTGCAAGCTAGGAGCAGTTACTGAATCCTGAAATGACTTGGCCATCATGTAGGAAAGTTTGTCTTAAATAAGTAACTGCTGCCAGAATCATGAATGGAAACTATATGCTAAAAAATGCATTATCATATCCTTTGGGAAGTTGTCTACCCTGGGGAGCTACGACATTGATAATATGTCCCTGAGAGTTGACCCATTTGTTTGGTATTTGGGAACATACGTGGAGGGTGACCTAACTTTCAATCAACATGTGCCCACTGTCATAAGAAAGTCCTTCTCTATTGCACAACTTACAAACAATGAGACTGCAACTAGATCTAGAGCTGTCATTGTCCCATTTACCTAGCTCACATTAGGCCAATTATTGAGTATTATGACCCTTTTGGCATGTATCTGTCCAGAAACATTCAACAACTGGAATGCCCACAGAGATACCATACTAAAAGAATACAAGGCCTAAACAATATATCCTAAATGGACCGCCTCAAAACCCTGTCACTATACCTGGTATCCTACAGATAGCAGGTGACTTGTGTCTGGTAAGCAAGGTGTCCTTTGAACCCACTACTGCGCACTAGCACATCAAATGTCATCAGAAACACTCAGTCCAAGGATTTAAACCTGTTCTGTAACATCAAAAGAACAGGCTGGAGGGACAGGTATATCTCGTTGGGAATACCACTGCTCTGGAACAGATTCTCCATCCATATAAAACAAACTCATCCCTGTTCATATTTGACAGCAACCTGGACTTATGGATGAGTAAAGGAAAATTTACCCCAGGACTGCCCCTGTACTACTTATAAATAGAGGCATCCCCTAAATGTTTTGTCTCATGTATTGGTCCCCTCAAATTATGATCTCAGTTAGTCTCTGTAGGGTTAATATATAATTATCAACCATGGCATAGGTAAAGTCATTCTAATACCAAACAGGAAAGGTTATTTCAAGCACCAAAAGGGAAACTGACTAGGCTTAAAATGGCCTGTAAGGGAAGCTAGCCTAGTACTTAGCTAGGAACCTATGAATATTTTCCTTTCATTACTGTTGTTCCTTTTTTAAGATGACTTATTCTTAATCTTCTGTCATTAGCTTGGTTAAATGAATATAACTTCTCATGTTTCATATTCTGACAATGTAATTAAACTGTTTATATCTTCTTCAAAGCTTGTAGCTGTAGTCTTCCCTGCATGAGTCACATTTTAAATGAATGACTAACTTTGTGAATCTCTATACACTAACATTTTATTTCTTCAAAGATAAACTGTAATCCTTAAGTTCATATGTTTGACTGTCTTTATGAAATGAGAATGGGTCAGATCCATAAAACTTTGCCACATTGTGCTAAGCAAGTTTGCAAGATGAGTGGGCATACACAGGGTATGTGCAATTCAGAAATCCAATCAACATTTTGTTACAAGCAAAAATAGCATGGTAGGCCATGGTATATGGTAATAAACATATCATAAAGTGACAAGTATGATAACGAGGCAAAAAACATAGCAGGGTGATTCAGAAATGTTTAACTGTTATGCTGCGATGCTGCACCCACCTTACATTTGTTCACAGACAGATGCTCATGTTCAAGCAGTAAGGCACAGAATAATGTTAGCGGTAACCACAGCCATTTTAAACTTGTACCTTCTCTTGCAACAGCTGCTATGTGCAAAGCCATTCCTGGAGGCACTGGATATTCTGACCGTGCTTAACATTTCATGCCCTTCATGATGACAACATAATGGATCGGTACCATGTGGACAGGGATACCATGCAGGAAATCTTGGTCATGTGTCAGCCTTATCTGCAGCCCAACTCAAGCCATGGAGTACCTGCCCCTGGATACAAAGTATGTCTGGCTTTACATATATTAGCTACAGGGACCTTTAATCTACCCATTGGGGACACAGTGGAGGTATCTCACCTGCCTTAAGAATACTCCAACAGTTCCTCAATGCTGTGCTTCAGCATGTGGGGGAACATATGAGGTTCCCACATACTCCAGTGTTGAGAATAAACACCATGTGGGACTTTTATGTTATAGCACCCTTCTTTGAGGCACTAGGGACCATGGGCTGTACCCATATTGAAATAAAGGCCCCAGCTGGTGAACTAGGAAGGAGGTACATGAATTACAAAGGTCTCACTCCATCAACTGTCAGATGGTCTGTAGTGGACATAGTGCCACCTACAATGTATGTGCAGGCCACCTAGGCAGTTTACACAACTCCCACATATGGCACACATGTGGTCTCTGATAATGGTTTGTGAGGGGTGACTTTCCACAGGGTCATCTTATGAGTGATGTTGGATAAGCCTTGGAACACTGGCTACTGACACCAATTAGAAATCCTTATAACCAAACTGAACACAGCTACAAATATGCACTATCACAAACCAGAAGCATCACAGGACATGTGTTTGGGCTGCTGAAGTCAAAGTTCTACTGCCTGGACATATCCAGTGGTGCTCTGCAGTGTGATATTGCCACATGTACAAAAATAGTGACACACTATTATACTTAAGCACAGTTACAGCAGAATGGCCTATTGGACAGGCCACAGTTCCCAACAAAACAGGAAGCGGTAGCTGAGAGATGAGGAGTTAGAGGAGCATCAAGCAGCAGGAGATGACTATGCCAGATGGAGGGAGGCCTAGTATGCCATGGCACTAGTACAGAAGCAGTGGATTGTGCACAGCTTTACAACATAACTATACAAGAGCTAAGCAGATAAGTACAGTAAAAAATGATGCATACAAAAACACCAGACTGTGCTTATGCATGCATAGGCTAGCCACTAGTGCACCAGCTATAGGCATCCCAACTAGCAATATACAAAGGCCAGGGCACAGTTATCAACATCTGCACAGATGGGAAACAAGAGTCAATAACTATACAATACCTAAGTAGAGACATATAGTACAAATGATAGATACAAAAACACCAAACTGTACTTTCTTTTGCAGAGGCTGGACACACTATGCATCAGATATAGACAACCCAAGTAGCAATGTACAGAAGCTAGGGCACAATTATTATGGTTTGCACAAGTGGGGAGAAGAGTAGAGGACTGCATGTCTTTCACATGGATGTGTGTGAGTGGGAGTACTGAGGTGTATAAAAGGAAAAAGTGTTTTTAGGACCAGGGTGAGTGGATGCGTGGAATATGCTAGGGGATCTTGTGGTGTGTGTATATGTGTGTGTATATGTGTGTGTGTGTGTGTGTGTGTGTGTGTGTGTGTGGTGCAGCACTGCGGCCTACTGGACAGGTCCACTGCATGCATGACAGTGGGTTCAGCTTCCAGTGCACACCACTGCCCACGAGAACTGGTTCTGCCAGGAGTTGCACTGGCTGTTCCATGACCTTGGCTAGATGTTAGTGTGTGACTATGACCAACATCTGCTAGATGAAGTGCCAGCTTGATGATGACCATGTGAACAGCCTCTCCTGGGTGTAGACACAAACATAACTGATGTTGCAGTGGACATGATAACACTGCTGGAACAGGATTTTGCTTGTCCATGGCTAGACTGACTAACACCTGAGGATGTTGTAGATGACCAGCCTCAAGGATGGCCCCTCATCACTGACAGCTAACCCAGAAGAGACACTTCATGTTCCAACTGTGATTCATTCTATCCAAAGATTCACATATGAGATTCATGCACTCCAGTATGTCAACATGCACAACCTAGATTGCCCTAACAATTTCTGGTAAAACTTACATGTGCCTTCATGATGACTCTGCACATACATTGGGTAGCAGTTACTGACACACCAACCTTAGTGGATGGGGGGTAGTCATTCTTCTGGCCAGCACTAGTACTAGGTTCCTATGTGGACCCCCTACCCAGAAATTCTAGAGGCAGATTCAGGTATGTATCTTATGGGGGCCACCACACTTCCCTGATCTACAGTATTAACATCTACCTTTCCACCCTCAGATGGTAGTGTATCCTAGGTATGTGTAGCCATACAGATTGAGGAGTGGACATCTGGGTCACATTCCATGTGTCCAGCACACACTCTGCATCCCCTGACTGTGCCTTCTCATCCCTGACTTCATCATCAGAGTCCTAAAAATCCTCCATCATCAGGCGGAGGTACGTTCCACAATACTGGTATCAGAGAAAGTTTAATTGTGAATACAACAAAAAAAAACATATCCTGTGTAAGTATGACTCAGCACAAAAACTACACACACATGCAACTGATATCATTACAACTATAAAGATATATCAGGTTATATCCCTGACCATACTTTATGCAGGTGAATGTTGCACCTAAATGCCAGGTGTACCTATATGACACAAGTGAGACAGGTATCATAAACTTTAATGTGATTAACAATTAAAAATAAGGGCAGCTAGTGATAGTAGAACTACATGCCTTGGTCATCATCAGTGGAAATTCTGTGGAGCTTATCCATCTTTGCTCCGATATCCAGCACTGCACTGTGGAATTCTGTGGAGGTGGTACTGCTGTTAAGTGAGGCCAAGAACTCTTCCATCTCAATAATGGGTGGATAGGTAAATGCCCCCCAACCCATCGCCCATAGTTCATATGCCACAGCAACTGTTCTTTGGGTGGTAGCATAGGTCATATCTGTCACTCAGCAGCAGACCATGTCATAAATTCGATCCTGACCACCCTCCGACAACCTCCCAATAGACCCAATCATGGGAGGGATGGTAAGCAGCTGTGAAATCCCTGTGTTTGCCCATACCTTACTTGGAAAGAAGGAAGTTTCTCTGTTCACCTGTGAGAGAGGGGTGCTTTGAGCAACCTATCTGTCCCTGGAGGAGTGGTTTCAGCCCAGAAATTAGTAGTTTATTGGCCATTTTGGGATAATTTCTATCTCTTTCATTTCCCTGCTATAAATACCATATTTGCCCAGTTTTGCACGCCGGGCAGCACCAGTTAGCTAGGGTAAAACTTTTCCCGGCTCCACAAAGTCTCCTCTTCAATTTTTCCCTTGGAACTAGACAAACTTTCAACTTAAGCTTTCAAGTCTTTCATTTCTCAGCCCGGCACTTGCTCAAAACTTATAGCAAACACTTATAAACCCTAGCACTAGACCCTCCTGTACTGTACAGAAGGACAAGGCTCTCTATTCGACCTTACCAGACATCCAGTAAAACAGTTCACTGTACCTATCCAGGCATGTCCAAAGGGCAGTTTCAGGTGTACTCTCCAGTCCAACTGGTGAATCTGGGCATTTTGAGGCAATGTTACAACTGCCTCATGTACACAGACAACCCCCTCCTCCTACCACCAAACACTAATACATGCGAGAGATGCAGTTATACAGCCAAACTAGAGGCTAAGCTCTCTCAACCCAAGACTGGATCAGACAGTCAAGAGGAGAAGGGAAATACTTGCATCACACCACCAGTCTTACATAGACCCATTAAACCAGCACCGGCAAAAAACACACATAAATACACAAAAACATACTCGGAGGCTCTAAATAAAAATCTGCAAAACCAACAGAGACCTCCAAAGCAAACATCCAAGCAACCTCCAGCCCCCAACACAAACCATGAAACACATACTTCACAAAACTAGTGTGCCATGCAATCACAGCCCTTAAGGCAAAATAACATACCCAACATACTAGTAATAGGTGACTCTATAGTCAGGCACACTGACATCCCACTCACTAGGCTGAATAAGGAGAAGGTTACTGCTAGCTGCCTGTCGGGTGCCAGGAACCGCCACATAACACAAGTACTCAGGTCACTCCAGAACAAGTACAAATATGACTCTGTCATTGTCCATGTTGGTGTGAATGACCTGAGCCGTACCTCCTTGGACTACATGAAAAGAGACATGGAAGAGCTCTCTGATCATGTAGCCCAGGCCGGTATGACCCTGACCATGAGCAGCATCCTTCCCTCACCAAGAATGATACCATGGTATAAAGAAAAAAATTCTCGATTTCAACAATTGGCTAAGTTTCTGGTGTCATTCAAAGAGGATCCAGTGTCTGTCTGCCTGGGATGACATGCTCGACAAGCCATGCTGCTTCGCTAGAGATGGCTTGCACCTGTCACCCTTAGGCTTTTAAATACTTGTCAAGGCTCTTGCCACCCCCATAGTGCTTTTTTTAGGCAAGGGTCAAAAGACAAACCCACCGCCGTAAATAGCACAAGTAACAAAAAACTGAGGGTAATGCTACTCAATGCCAGAAGTCTAAACCTCAAAATGCACACACTCAAGGCACTCCTTAGTATGGAGAAAATCGATATATGTGCAGTAACAGAAACCTGGTTTAAGGCTCCAGAGAGCACACCAGCACTACCAGGTTACAACTCGTACCATACATTTCGGCCACAGAACCCAAACCGAAATACTAAAGGCAGGGGCATAGCCATATTTATCATGGATACCCACACCTCCAGGTTAGTGGCACAGCACAATGTGTCAGAGATCATCCACGTGCAACTAACAATGAGCAAAACTGCAATTCAAACTGTAGCTTGCTATAGATCACCCACCATGTCCCAGGACCCCCATTCCATGTTTCTGGAAACACTGGGAAACATAAAGGTCCTACCAAACACCCTAATATTGGGTGACTTCAATTACCCAAACATTAACTGGGAAAACTACTCAAGTACTAACTCCCTTGCCCAACTTTTCCTAGAATTTATAAACTCAAACGCCCTGGTTCAACTGGTCAACACTCCCACTAGAGGTGACAACATATTGGACCTGGTCATCACCAATGTGGGCGACCAGTGTTCCACACCAGAGGTCAACCCCTCGCTGGTTAGATCTGACCATAAACAAATCACTTTGGATATCCATATTCCGCCCCCTCTCCTGGACAAGAAGGCCACCATGAAAAACTTTTCAAAAGTAAACTTCACGTTACTTAAGACTGAGGTGGAAAGTTTCAAAGCCCCCATGCTGAAGGATAACACTGTCCAAGCTGCAAAATCCTTTACTAATGCATTCTATGGGCAGCTACAAGAATGCATGGATCATGCCATCCCAAGCAAAACCAAGACTCACTCCTCCAAGAAAAGGAAACTAGTCTGGTGGACTTCTGCCATAAACAAGCTATACAATAGAAGGAAGAAACTAGTACAGAAAAGAGTAAAATCCCAGTAAGGGAAGACATCCCTGATCAGTATCAGCAAGAAACTACGATCCCTCATAAAATCATCCAAGGCGAGCTTTGAAAGAAAAATTGCCAAGGACTCCAAAGATAACCACAAGGCATTCTTTAGCTATGTCAAGAATCTAAGTGGCAATCCTCAAATCTGCTCGGAGTTAGTGCAGAATGGCACAAAATACACTGAACCGACCGATATCGCCGACATCCTGGCAGACAGGTTCAGCGCAAACGTCACCCCCATCTCACCCCCAAAAGGACCCATAACCATACCAGAAGAATGTAGAGTTCCTGAAATCACAGACACTCAGGTTAAAACAGCCCTCTCCAAAGCCAATATCTCATCATCAATGGGACCGAATAGTGTCCCAGGCTGCATCCTACACGAGCTCAAAGACAAACTAACTCCTCACCTAAACACACTGTTCAACCTCAGCCTCTCCACAGGCTACATACCCATAGAGTGGCACACAGCAACGGTTATCCCACTCAACAAAGGTGGAACCACAACAGACCTTGGGAACTATCGCCCTATAAGCCTGATTAGCTTGGTCTGCAAAGCTATGGAGTGCATCATCATGGAACTCATTAACAGAGATATTGGGAACCTCCAAACACTGGACCCTACCCAGTTTGACTTTGTTAAGGGCAGATCATGCCTCCTAAACCTGGTGGACTTCTTTGAGACAGTTACCAAGGCTATAGACGAGGGAAAGGTGGTACACACAGCTTACCTAGACCTCGCTAAGGCCTTCAACACCATTCCCCATTCTGGTATTATAGACAAGCTCACCAGCCTGAGCTTAAACCCCTACTTCACAAGATGGGTTGCCAACTGGCTCATGGACAGAACCCACATGGTGACAATTGCGGGAGCTAGGTCCATCTCTAAACCGGTTACAAATGGTGTTCCCCAGGGCTCAGTCCTAGGACCCCTCCTGTTCGGCATATACTTCTCAGAGGTACAGGCAAGCACAGGCGGACTATGGCTGACCAAGTTCACAGACGACTGTAAACTAGAGGCTATAACTGACTCTCTGGCTGACACAGACATCCTCCAAAAGGGTCTCACTGAGACGGATACCTGGTGTCAAAATCATGGCCTCAAGCTAAATGCCAAAAAGTGCATAGTCATCCCCTTTGGTAAAAAACAAAGTACCCACAAACTACCACATAGGTGGCAGTCCCCTAAATACAGAAGACGTAATAAGGGATCTGGGGACCCAAGTAGATAGTAATCTCACCTTTGATAATCACATTACCAAAGTGGTTAGAAAATCCTTCTACGTGGCTCACCTAATCACAAAAGGGTTTGCATCCAGATCAAAAGAGGTCATTGTGCCCCTCTACTCATCACTCATCAGACCCATCTTAGAGTACAATGCCCCATTTGGGATGTACCTTACAAGACACCTGCAACAGCTGGAAAGACCACAGAAGTACCTCACTAAGAGGATCAATGGCCTCAAACAGATGCCCTATGCAGCTCGACTGAAGAAACTCCAGTTGTACTAAGTTGCATACCGCCTACTCAGAGGTGATCTCTGCCTGACATACAAGGCCATGTCCAACCCAGAATTGATGGATATGCTCCACCTAAAGAAAACCTTATCCCCTCAAGCCACACGCTCTAGGGATCTAAACCTTACCACAACAATAAATAGGAAGCGCTGGAGGGATAAATTCCTGTCCCAGAGACTTCCCATGCTTTGGAACAAGATTCCAATCTACTTTAGGCAGAGCTCCTCGCTAACACTCTTCAAAAGAAACCTTGACGAGTGGATGGGAAACAGAAAGTTTACCTCAGGGATCACTTCAGTGGCTCTGCTGGACAGAGGCACAGGGAACTAATCTAAGGGGACGGCGAAAGCCAACACATTCTGGCTAGGCTTATAAATGCCTTCGGGCAGATAGCCTAGTACCCACCTATGAACCTATGAAAGAAGAGAGCAGTCCATCATGGAGGCAAAGGGCATCCAGTATCACCTCATTTTCTGCCTCTGTAAACTTAGGCTTGCAGGTGGATGAGGCTTTCCCTCCTTTTTTCAGTATCTCTCTGTTGGCATGGAAAACACTGGAATTAAGAGTTGTGGTCTTGCATGGGTTATACAAATCCAGATAGACATACATTACAATAATAGCCTGGCTACTACATTTTAGTAGTGTATAACTCTAAAATATGTATATCTATAAAACAGTCATTACCTGAATTTCAAGCATCATTTTGTTCTAAACACAATCGTCTCCACTGCCAAAAACGCCAGCACGTGACTGAAATTTAACAAGAGTGCAACTTAACAGGCACAATGATCATGTGCCACACCTAAGTAGAAATTCATAACTTGTACTCACATATGTCTAAGTTACAGAACATTACACTGTTGTATACCACACTCCAACATTGCTACAACCTATCATAACATGCCTGCATTGTGTTACAACTAGTACACATGCACTGTACCCCATACAGAGGGCTTTGGCAAAAACATTTAGATACCATTATGTTAAATAGCACACAAACAGCCATCCTTGTATAAAGTAGTTCTGAAAAGAGCAACATACCTTATGTACAGATAATCTTAATAACGTAGCAAGTGACAGTGGGATTTGAACAAGGTTCTTCTGTAGTGAGATTATGATCTGTGCTTATTGCACTTTTTTCATGTATATTGCTCCTTCTGGGTGCAATGAGTATATTAATTAGGGTTTATTATTGTTTCTGAATCACTCGTTTTGTCTGATGAATACATCTAATAAATACTGCGTTGGTTTTTACATGATGCCATGCACATGCCTGAAAACCTTCAGTGAACTCTGCACACTTATGGGAAGCCCAGATAACAGGAAAAACTGTCATGTTCATACTTCTGAAGTGTACCTTATTATGAGTAATGTTTCTTAATTAAAGTTTTAAACAAACTCCTTCCTTTCATTTCCACTTTGAAAGGGACTGTCACACATTCAAATGTTAGCAATTTATTTAACTGATATTCATGGTAAATTACAATGAATAGTATGAATTTACCAAAATAAACTTTTTTTACAAGTATTACATTATACGTTTTGCTCATGCTGTGAAATTCCTAGGTGTAGTTGTTGGTAAGTTGTAAGTAAGTGTTCAAAATGTTGCCCATTTGTTCAATACTATGAGAGGTGGATGTTCCACAGTCTATAGATGGAAGGTTAAGACCAGTGCACATGCTATCTTTAACCATATGAGGCTGGAGTAACTTTTGAGCATTTATTCTAAGCAGCAAACAGAGGGAGTGAGATCTGCCATGTTTCTCGCTGTAAAGTGCCATTGAAACCATAATAATACAGTACCTATCTTTTATAATTTTGATATTCATAGGTACTTACTTGGCTGTTGATTCATGAGGATCTTTAGAAGCCTAGCCATATACACCCATGATGTTTTTAGCCCTTATATTTTAAGTATGTATAACTCAGAGATGAGTATCACATTTACATGTTGCCTACCTCACAAATGAGGTGCCAGTCATTTTTCAGAGAATGAAACATGAAATGTCATTTGGGCAGAAATTCCATGCCATTTTTTTCCTGAGATCTTTGAAGGAGACATTCCACACCAAACCAGCACTGTGGTGAACCGCTTCAGAGAACCATATAGCCACAAGCAGAAAAACTCTAAAAAAAGGCAGGGACGCAGAGCAAGATAAAAATCTCCACAGTTTATTCCAAATCCACAAAGCTTTCAAGCAACAGTTCTTTGCCAGTGTGTATATGAAGGAAAAACAAGTATGGCTGGACAAGGTAAAGGTAATGATCCTCTGAGACCACAGATATGGTGTGAGGAGGACTCCAAGATTTTTGTGGACATCTTCCATAAGCATTACAGCCATATTCTTCTAGATGATGGTTATAGCGGGTCACAGTATAAAGCTGATGGCCAGAAAAAATTGGCCAAGGATGTCATCCATGATACTGGCATACCACACATGGAAGAACAATGTTGTCATGCTAGAGTGACCTATAGCACTGCAAGCCTGGCCTTCTTAGCTGATGGGAGGCAGGATTCATTGCACAACCACCACCTCCAGACTGTAAGTATAGATTCTTTTCACTAACGAATATCTGGACAACACATAGCACCTATGAAGTCTGCTGGGTCTATATTAGAACACTGAGCATTCAAAATGTCGAGTGTTCTAATATCGAACCCTAGCAATTAAAAAAAAAAACATTGAACATTCGGAACAGCAAATTTTTTTCCTAGGGAAAACATTCACTGTTCCAAAACACATACACACAACACAAGCACACCAAACAAACAGCAATCCACACACATACACCTAAACTCTAACACCTAACCCTACACTAAACTATACAAACACCACTAACTATCCACTTACCTTAACCCAAACCCTAACCCTAAGGTCCGTCACTATCGCACAGTCACCTCACCTGCACCCTAACTCACCTAACCTGCTCTAACCCACATGTCCACACAATCACACACTTACCTGACCCGCGCCCTAACCCTAACTCACCTAACCCACCCTAACCCACATGTCCACACAATTGCACACTTACCTGAACCCAACCCATAACTTTCCACCAGAGCGCTGAAAATACCATAGCAACAGAAATGGACAACCAAATTATTTCCCTAGGAAAGAATTCGGTTTCCTGTTACTTTAATATTTTCAGCGTTTGCTGAAAATGGGTCAGTCTTAGAACACCTGCCATTTCAAATGTTCGGTGTTCTAAAATAGACCCAAGTCTGCCAGCCCAGCTAGGTGGAATTTTGTAAATAATTCTATGTCACTTGGGAATAGTAATATGATTTGTCTTACAAATGTAAGACAAAAATATATGTGTATATTAAACTACTGGTGCAGAAGTGTGTGTTGAACTGTATGTTCTGTACAGAGCTTCAAGAATGTAACCATAGTGTACCCTGCTAGAAAAGAGCAGAAATGTGTATAAATTATATGCCTATGCACATGTATGTTTTGATGGTAAAGGCTGAAACATACAGAGTTAACTTGCAAACTCTCAAGAAAAGCAAATAATTTTACGATGGTATTTATCTCAGCTAGGAGAAGGAATGTCTACAGTTAGGAGTTTTTTCTTATTGTCTGGAAACAAAAATAATTACAGGTTTCAAATGTAAAAGTGTTTTACAACTCCCGGTTCTAGGCAAACATCTGAGAGAGAACTATTTTTGACACAAAGGTGCTAAATTTTTAAGTTTCTGTTAGCCTGGGAACTGAAGGCAGAGGTGACAAAGAATGATGTAATCTGGGATAACCCAGCAGTAATGTTTGATAGTAACTTAAGAACTATCTCAGAGAGTGAGTCACCCAGTACTACTGCCTGTGTGTTGCTCTGTAAGTAAGACTTAGATTACAGTGATTTCTCTTAGAGATAGGAACTTAGTAAGATAAGTTTAGATGTTTTCTGTATTTATGTGAGACTGTCCTGCAAAGTTGTTTTAAAATATTTCCTGTGATTCTAAACTCTGCTGTCACTGTGTTGAGTTATTGGGTATTGTCTTGTTCTTTTATTATTTATTATTAAATATATTTAAACCTTTTATTGTAGCTGGTTTGTTTAAAGATATTTAAGCTCTTAGAGTACTTGCATATGTATTTGGTGACACTGTATAGGCCACTCCTAAACAGCCTTAGTCTTGGTCACACTTACCATTTGGATAATAGTAACATTACACAGTAGAATTGGTCACCCTTTGGGAAGGGCCCTATAGTAGCTGATAAGAGTGGTTGGTGGCAACTGGTACTACCTTATAGTCTGGGCAGAAGGAGGCATAGCTAGTGAACCTATGCCAGCCTTCCCCAGGAGTGTCTGTGTGTTTATATATAAATCAAATCTCAAAGTGTGTGTGTGTGTGTGTGTGTGTGTGTGTGTGTGTGTGTGTGTGTGTGTGTGTGTGTGTGTGTGTGTGAGCTACTTGGGCAGGGACATGAAGCACTGGTTGAACAGAGAAGGTACAGGAGGTTTTGGCTTGACCACTCAGCTGAGATCTGAACCTTATAGCTGTGCCAGTGGGGAATCTTATTGAGGATCTGGAGAGAGAGGGAGAAACCAGCCCCAGACTGACTGTGATCTCTGTGTGCTCTTAAGGGAAATTGTACTTTACTGTGTATGTACTTGACATCCTCCCAGTGTGCACGTCCCTCACTGGTGCCAGTGGTGAGGATTGAGGCTACCTGATTACTGGGCCAGTGCAGGGGCATCACAGCACCCTACACCTTTTCAGTCTACGCTTTCATCTCCAGTCCCTGAAAAGGTTGAAAGGAGCAGAGAAATACACAGAGAGACAACACAGTATTTATGAGAGAGCAGGATTAAGTATATCTCCTGTTGTGAAAGATATGTCTATTTGCATATTGACAGGTACCAACTAAATTGTGGAAAAATAGCATTTATACAGTGGGACAACAGCTGCCAGTATTGGTATTCCTAACTCGAATTAACATGGCTGTGTGATGTTAGATATTTGCTTCTACATGTCACCCATGTATAGCTGGCAATGTGCCCAGAACTTACTCCTTCTGCAGTTTATATGGAGTTACGCGCATTGGTAGCATTTTTAAATAAAACTGTCAATTTTTTATGAGACCCCATTACTCTTATTACTATTGGAACTGTCTGGCTATCCTTCTTCCAAACTGTTCTCATTTCTGCCTGCAAATCCTGGTAGTTTATGACTTTGTGTCTCTCAGTACATATCATCATAATCACTGGGTGTTGTAGTTTCAATGATCAATACTACTTTTCTGTTCTTTTCATGGAGTACTATGTCTGGTTTTCTCATCTATTTTTTTGCACTACTGATAATGGATAATCCAATATGATATAAGCTTCATCATTCTCTATAATGCTTTGTGGCTCATGCTTCCAATGCTTCTCAGCTACATCAATAGTGTAATGTTTGCACAATCCCCAGTGCAACAGTTGTGACACATTATTATGCCTTTCAGTATACAGGCCCTCTGCCATTACTGTATCACACCCAACAACAAAATGTGTGACTGCTTCCAGTTCTGTTTTATAGAAAAACTTGAAATGAAAGTGCAGGCAGAGAACAAAGAACTACAAACTCAAAACCAAACACTGCCCTCAGAACAACAAGTCATTTTTTAATTATTTTGTTAATATTTTCAATATCTATGAGTAGGTTTTGCTTAAGGTGCTCATTATATACAGTAATTGCAAGCATGAGCTCAAATCCCCAATGATCAAACATATTAACAAGTTCGAGATAAAACTCCATGGTACTACATTTTTTGGGTATTTGAAAACCCGAAGTCCTTTAGGGAACTGTTTCCTAGAGATACATTCTGTCAGGAAACTGTTGTCTAAACACAAGGACTGATATTTAAATAACAAATGTTTGAATTCATTGATATTATCTAAATAAGATAATGAGTTACCACTAACCATTAACCGTTCATCTTTTGGTTTAAATTCACCTCTCCTTAAGCATTCCTGTATCAGATCCTGAGATCCTGGAAGACTTATTTATGCCAAGGTCAGAGGAAGATAAGGCTCAACAGTTAATAGCTAAGATTGGAAGAGAGGAAAATACACACAGTGATATATAATCAATCAACAGGGAAGTCACAAATAACAGGTGGTATCCGCATGGAAATGGAAATGTTAGGATAGAAAAGAGTGCTAAAGATCAGGAAGGCATTGTGAAACAATATTCTAAAAGGGGGAGAACCAACATCTTGGAAGAAAGCTGCAATGGCTGTATTACTGAAAGAGGTTAAAGATCCTTCATGGATGGTTTCATATAGACTGATTCCAATTTTCAATCGTGATTATACAGTGTTTATGTCTATATTAGCTAATTTTCAATCGTAATTATACAGTGTTTATGTCTATATTAGCTAATAGAATGGCAAATATGTTACTAAAGTTGAGAGATACGTATAAATCTGGTTTTGTGGAAGGGGTGCAAACATTTGATAGCATTAACAGACCAATGATGATCTAGTGGGAATATAGTGTAAGAAAACACTTAGTGGTGGTGAATCTTTTTTTTTTTCTCAAAATTTTTTTTTTTATTTTTCAAATGCATTTGAATGAATTCCATAGTATTTATACATAACACCTTAAATAACTATGTACACTATTTACATTAGCCTGACAGTATAACAGATCTTAATATATACAGTTACTTTATAAGTATGTCCAATCCATTATCAGAGTGTCTGATCAATTATTCTGCATAGGTTTATAGGTTCTTAAACAACTATGTACACTATTTACATTAGCCTGACAGTATAACAGATCTTAATATATACAGTTACTTTATAAGTATGTCCAATCCATTATCAGAGTGTCTGATAAATTATTGTGCATAGGTTTATAGGTTCATAGGTAAGTACTAGGCTATCTGCCCAAGGGCATCTATAAGCCTAGCCAGAATGTGTTGGCTTTCGCCGCCCCCTTAGATTAGTTCCCTGTGCCTCTGTCCAGCAGAGCCATTAGTTCCCTATGCTTCTGTCCAGCAGAGCCACTGCAGTGATCCCCGGGGTAAATTTTCTGTTTCCCATCCACTCATCAATGTTTCTCTTGAAGAGTGTTAGTGAGGGGCTATACCTAATGTAGACTGGAATCCTGTTCCAAAGCATGGGGAGTCTCTGGGACAGGAATCTATCCCTCCAGTATGTCCTATTTATCGTTGTGGTGAGGTTTAGATCTCTAGAGCATGTGGCTCTCAGGGATTTGTTTTTTTTTAGGTGGAGCATGTCCATCAATTCTGGGTTGGACATGGCCTTGTATGTCAGGCAGAGATCACTTCTGAGTAAGCGGTATGCAACCGAGTACAGTTGGAGTTTCTTCAGTCGGGCTGCATAGGGCATCTGTTTGAGGCCAGTAAGCTCTTGGGGAGGTACTTCTGTGGTCTTTCCAGCTGTTGCAGGTATCTTGTAATGTACATCCCAAATGGGGCGCTGTACTCTATGATGGGTCTGATGAGTGATGAGAAGAGGGGCACAATAACCTCTTTTGTTCTAGATGCAAACCCCTTTGTGATTAGAAGGATTTTCTTACCACCTTGGCAATATGATTATCAAAGGAGAGATTACTATCTACTTGGGTCCCCAGATCCCTTATTACATTTTCTGTATTTAGGGGACTACCATGTATATGGTAGTTCATGGGTACTTTGTTTTTTCCAAAGGGGATGACTATGCACTTTTTGGCATTTAGCTTGAGGCCATGATTGTGGCACCAGGTATCCGTCTCAGTGAGACCCTTCTGGAGGATGTCTGTATCAGCTGGAGAGTCAGTTATAGCCCCCAATTTGCAGTCATCTGCGGACTTGGTCAGCCATAGTCCTCCTGTGCTTGTCTGTACCTCTGAGAAGTATATACTGAACAGGAGGGGTCCCAGGACTGTGTGCTTGGGGACGCCACTTGTAACTGGTTTAGAGTCGGACCTAGACCTACAACTCTCACTGTGTGGGTTCTGTCCATGAGCTAATTGGCAACCCATCTCATGACATAGGGGTTTATGTTCAGGCTGGTGAGCTTGTCTATAATACCAGAATGGAGAATGGTGTTGAAAGCCTTTGCGAGGTCTAGGTAGGCTGTGTGGACCTCCTTCCCCTCGTCTAAAGCCTTGGTAACTGTCTCAAAGAAGTCCACCAGGTTTAGGAGGCATGATCTGCCCTTAACAAAGCCAAACTGGGTATGGTCCAATGTTTGGAGGTTCCCAGTGTCTCTGTTAATGAGTTCCTTGATGATGTGCTCCGCAGCCTTGCAGATCAGGCTAATCAGGCTTATAGCACGATAGTTCCTGGGGTCCGTTGTGGCTCCACCTTTGTGGAGCGGGATAACTGTTGCTGCGTGCCACTCTATGGGTATGTAGCCTGTCGAGAGGCTGACTTTGAACAGTGTGTTTAGGTGAGGGGTTAGTTCATTTTGGAGCTCATGTAAGACACAGCCTGGGACACCATCCGGTCCCATTGAAGCTGTGTTTTTGGCTTTGGATAAAGTTTTTTTAACCTGTGTATCAGTGATTGCTAAGGGCTCTACATTCTTCTGGTATGGTTATGGGCCCTTTAGAGGGTGAGGGGGGGCTGAAGTTTGCACTAAACCGGTCTTCCAGAATGTTGGCAATATCAGTCGGTTCAGTATATTTTGTGCCATTCTACACTAACTCAGAGCAGATCTGAGAGTTTCCACTTAGGTTCTTGACATAGCTAAAGAATGCTTTGTGGTTATCTTTGGAGTCCTTGGCAATTTTTCATTTGAAGCTAGCCTTGAATGATTTTATGAGGGATCATAGTTCCTTGCTGATACTGATCAGGGATGTCTTTCCTTCTTGGGATTTTACTCTTTTCTGTACTAGTTTTCTCCTTCTATTGTATAGCTTGTTTATGGCAGGGGTCCACCAGACTGGTTTCCTTTTCTTGGAGGAGTGAGTCTTGGTTTTGCTTGGGATACATGATCCATGCATTCTTGCAGGTGCTCATAGAGTGCCTTTGTATGGGATTCAGCAGCTTGGACAGCGTTGTCCTTTAGCATGGGGGCTGTGAAACTTTCCACCTCGGTCTTAAGTAAAGTGAAGTTTGCTTTTGAAAAGTTTTTCACGGTGGTTTCCTTGATTGGGGGTGGGGGCGGAATGTGGATATCCAGAGTGATTAGTTTATGGTCTGATCTAACCAGCGAGGGGTTGACCTCCGGTGTAGAACACTGGTCACCCATGTTGGTGATGACCAGGTCCAATATGTTGTCACCTCTGGTGGGGGAGTTGACCAGTTGATCCAGGGCATTCGAGTTTATAAATTCTAGGAAGCATTGGGCAAAGGAGTTAGTACTTGAGTAGTTCTCCCAGTTAATGTTTGGGTAATTGAAATCTTTATATATTAGGGCATTTGGTAGGACCTTCTTATTTTCCAGTGTCTCCAGAAATGTGGAATGGGGGTCCTGGGTTATGGTGGGTGATCTGTAGCAAGCAACACTTTGAATTGCAGTTTTGCCCATTGTTAGTAGTACATGGATGATCTCTGAGACATTAAGCTGCACCACTAGCCTGGAGGTGTGGGTATACTTGATGAATATGTGTACACCCCCCCCCACCTTTTGTGTTTTGGTCCGGGTTCTGTGGCCGAAAAGTATGGTATGAGTTATTGCCTGGTAGTGCTGGGATACTCTCTGGAGCCTTAAACCAGGTTTCTGTTACTGCACAGATATTGATGTTCTCCATACTGAGGAGTGCCTTCAGTGGATGCATTTTGAGGTTTAGACTTCTGGCGTTGAGTAGCATTAACCTCAGTTTTTGGTTACTTGTGCTATTTATGGTGGCGGGTTTGTCTTTTGAGCCTTGCCTAAAAAAGGCACTCTGGGGGTGGCAAAAGCCTTGGCCACTATTCAAAAGCCTAAGGGTGACAGGTGCAAGCCATCTCTTGCGAAGCAACGTGGCTTGTCGAGCATGTCATCCCAGGTGGACAGATACTGGATCCCCTTTGAATGACACCAGAAACTTAGCCAATTGTTGAAATTGATCATTTTTTTTTTATACTGTGGCATCATTCTTGGTGAGGACAGGATGCTACTCAGGGTCAGGGTCATAACAGCCTGGGCAACATTATCAGAGAGCTCTTCCATGTCTCTTTTCATGTAGTCCAGGAAGGTACATCTCAGGTCATTCACACCAACATGGACAATGACAGAGTTGTATTTGTACTTGTTCTGGAGTGACCTGAGTGCTTTTGTTATGTGGCAGATCCTAGCGCCTGACAGGCAGCTAACTGCAACCTTCTCCTTGTCCAGCCTAGTTAGTGGGACATCAGTGTGCCCGACTATAGAGTCACCTATTACTAGTGTGTTGGGTATGTTATTTTGCCTTAAGGGCTGTGATTGCGTGGCACACTGATTATGTGAAGTATGTGTTGTCTGGTTTGTGGTGGGGTGTGGAGGTTGCTTGGGTGTCTGCTTTGGAGGTCACTGTTGTTTTTGCAGATTTTTATTTAGAGCCTCCGAGTATGTTTTTGTGTATTTATGTGTGTTATTTGCCGGTGTTGGTTTAATAGGTATATGTGAGACTGGTGATGTGTTGCCAGTATTTTCCTTCTCCATTGTATAGTGCCAATCAGCTATAAGACTTTTCCCCAAGGGTTGTTGACAAATGGCTTTGGATAAATTCTTAGTTCTTTAATTTAAATTTCCAGTAATGCTGTGGTCTTCAGTAGGCTGTAGAAGTCTTCCAAAGTTGGCATTGTGTTTGTATTCCATCTTCTTGTTATACACTTCCTTGAAATTGCAAGTATGGTCCATACTAGATATATGTTTGACCTATTCAAATGAGGACCTTTGTTCACATTTAATAACACAAGAACTTTAGTTAAATAAAATGATCCATTAAATAAAGCTTGTAGAAAGTTATTAATACCATTCCAAAATGGCTTAATTTTAACACAATCAAAGAAAATGTGGTTCTAATCTGCATTGTGTACTTGCTCACATCTCCAACATATTCCTTTTATGGAAGAACTAATTTTACTGATTCTATCTGGGGTTAAGAATGCTCTGTGCAAGCATTTCCAATTAAAAACTTTCCAGTATTGTGTAAAGGATTATATTTTATCGATAATAAGATATTTGTTTTAATATCTTCAGTTAACTGTATTGAGTGTCCTTTTGTTATATATTTCCAATATGAGGTTTTGGGTGTTGTTTTATAGTTTATCAGTTGTTATATCTTTCGGCTTTTCCCGGTTAGGGGTCGCCACAGCAGAACTCCGGTCCGCTAATGATTGGCAGTAGATTTTTACGTACCGAGTTGCCAGCCCTGACGCACAACCTTCAACGAAGGTACGCCCATTCAGGCATGTCTCCACAGAGAAGATGCTTTAGCTGAGAATCGAACAGGACAACGTCTTACTGTGAGGTGACAACGCTACCGCAGCACCGCCACCGCAGCTTCGTTTTATAGTTTATCAGTATTTTGTAAAATTTTGAAATACTGTTTCCCATGTCAAAGTCATTATATATGATTTCATATATGTATTTCGTAAATGTAGGTATTTCTTTAAATGAAGAATTGTTAATTATTCTACGTAAATCTTGCAAATATGACTGAATACTCTGTAAAGTTAGCCAGTGGTGGTGAATCTTGAAGAAGAAAAGGTATTCAATAGAGTCAGCTGAGAATTTATGTGCAAAGCAATGGTTGGATTTACATTCCTTTATAGAATAATATGGTTAATAAGGAGGATATATGAATGGTCAGAGGCAAGGATTAAGATTAATTAAAAATTAATTAATTTAAGATGGGAGGATTCCTCTCTGACAAGCTGTGTCTCAGCAGAAGAACTAGGCAAGAATAAACTCTCCCCCTCTCTTACTTGCTTTATATTTACAGCTGTTATCAAAGAAAATAAATGATTCACAAATTGAAAAATATAACTGGTATGGTAATCAAGAAAGCTCAGATTTATTTGCAAATATCATTTTGTACTTGAGATATCCGAATAGGACATTCCAGTGTTGTGGAACTTTTTTGAGACAGTTTCAAGACTTTATAGGGTATAAAATAAATGAAGCTAAAACAAAAGCTATAGTGATAAACTATGCACCTACTCATGAATTGGTTCAACAATACCCATACCTGTGGGGACATGATGAGATGAAGTATTTAGTTGCATTGATTAAAAAAAAGGATTTTGTTACTGCAAGTATGGATATGTAGGGAGTTACTAACCAGAAGGTCATATAAAAATTAAGACGCTGGAAGCTCCTTATTATGTATATAGATACTGAGATACAAACACTGAAAAAGTTTTAAGCCCCTTTAGTCTTGTAGATTAAGCATATTATATCAACCAGAGGAGAAGCTGTGGATGACAACTAATGAGCAGAAATAATTAATTTGGGAGGGAAGGGGGCAAGCATTAAGGGGGACAAGCTGATTCTTCCCACAGAACAAGGTGGTTTAGGGTTACCTGATTTGAATTTGTCATTTAAATCTATGCAGGTGAGGCTCATATACATAACTCAAGCATAATGTTATAAATCAAATTGGGAAAGTATGATGACAGGTGTGGAGGGGTAGATAAAGAGAGACTAGGATTCTGGATGGAAGTTTCTAAGGAGGACAATAACAACCATACAGAAAATTTAATTTGTAAAAATAGCAGAAATAATTCTAAGAACTTAGCCAGTATAGGAAAATCTACAAGTAGAGGTATAGAAAATATACAAGACTGGGCTGGAATTTACTTGTGGAAACTAGCACAAGAAACCAATGTATTGAAAGCATATATCTCAGGATGGAAAACTAATAAGAATGGGATGAGACTAAGCAGGAGTTTTGACTGCAGGTCAGAGACTGATAACAGATTATAGATGAAGTGGCTGGTAAATGATAAGCAAAAGACTAGAACTGATAGTTTTTTGTTGTATCTAGAAGAGCAAATCTGAATTCTCTAGACATAGGACTTACTAAGTTTAATGCTATTTATTGGTTGCCAAAAAAGCTATTACTAGAAAATGGAAATCAAAATATATACCAAATGTAACAGAAGTTTTGAATAGTAAGACTTAAAAGAACTGGAGGTGTGAGTTTTTAGAAAAATGGAGGAGCAAATTTCATAGAAATAAATGGATTTTGTGGGAACAATACAAGCAGAATATTGCTTAGGAGGCAGTGGAGGGAGGTTTAAATTAAAGCAGAAATTAAATAAATTATGTAATTCTAAGGACAACAAAAATTGTTAAAAAATAAAAGATGTATGTATACTTCACAACAATAATATCAAAAACTTATTATAATTTGTTTCCTTTTCTACTTATGTATGTGAACCCATATTGAAATGTAAAATATGATGATTTGATAATATGTTTAAAAATACTAATCATCATTTGATGCTAACAAAACTGAAGCTGTACCAAACTTTAAATGTCTTGGCAGAAAAAAGACAGAAAATCCACCCAAGGATGGCCAATCAACGAAATCCACAAGTGTTCCAATTAAAATGTTGTCCTTTAATACGAATAAAACTTTGATTTGAAATAAAATGGAAAATAAAAAGCTCAAAACTGTCCCTTGAAGATATCCGATAAGCGCTTTCAACTGTTGTCTTCCTGAGATCGTATAAGACACTAGGGACTTCCATTTCCTTTTATATATAAAATTCTATACTGTTTGACCAATCATCATTGGTCAATATTTGGCAACATCCAATCCTATCATGTTATCTCAAGATTAATTTGCATGTAATCAACTCTATGCTTCTGTTTCCCGCCTTTATTATATATGTAAATTAGATGTTCCAGTCCTTCATTTTGATTGGATATATATTGTATTATTGATGATAATGTGAGCAAAGTGTTACTCTTCCATTTTCCTTTAAATTCTCAAGACCAGTAACAGGTGGCGCTGTTCTAAATGGTGTAGATCCATAAGTAAATAGAAGCATTCATCAGACAAAATTCAAACTACAGGTTTGTCATATAGATGGCGCAGTAGTTTTGTTGTTATATACTTCTTCTGTTCTTCAATATGAAAGTAACTTTTATCATTATATTCTCTTCATTCCTTAATGTAAGGATATATTCCTATTATTAATAAAGATATGAAGAAGATGGTGTTGGCCAATAAACAGGCAATAAAATGTCCTTTGACAAAAGCTGAAAAATGACTTTGGTCTCAGTCTCAGTCAGATAATGCTCACATAATATTGTCTTTATCAGTTGGATTTAAAGTTGTAAATTTGTCAATTAAATATAGATGGCACAGTGGATTAGTTACACTTTGCATCTTCTGTTCTTTAAAACAGGTTTGAGGGGAGCTATGCTATTTAAACCAGGGAGTTGATCTGCTCTCAGGTTAATAATCCATTTTGTTTCTTTCAGCTCTGTCAAAGTCTCAATGTCCCCTTTGCGTGGACCAGAGAAAGTTCTATCAATGATTTTAAATAGAAACTTGTGATTTTTATTACTAACAACATGTTCTGCCAACGCATTATGTATTTCCAGTTGATGTCTCTGTACCCTTCTTTTGAAGCATTGGTTAGTTTTTCCTATATAGAATGATGTACAAACCTCACAGGTAGCTAAATATACAACATCCGCGGTTTTACATGTTGCTTTGATGTTAAAGATGTAGTCTTTCGCTGTAACCGGATGTGTAAAGTGGTTGCTATCATCTATCACACAACAGATGTTACAATTCCCACATTTTGTTGTTCCTTTCCATCCTATTGTTGTATTTGGTGTCTGAATGTTAGTACATAATAACCTTTTCATATTTTTCTTGTTTTTGAAACATAATTTAGGTCTCTCTCCAACTATAGCTTTTAGATGTGGATCTTGTGTAAGCACTGGCCAATATTGATTAATTATCTTAGTAATCTGAGCATTATCTGAACTGTATGTTAGAGATAGTCTCGCAAAGGTATTATTTGATTCAACATGATTTTGTCTTGTGTTTCCATTGGTGTGTAGATCTTTTTCCTTATAACCACGGGCCTTCAAGTTGTTATGCAAAAAATGTATTTCTTTGATTCTATTTTCTTCTCGATTGCAACGTTTGTGAATCCTATTTGTTTCATTCTTCATGATGTTCTTGGTTACATGTCTCGGATGCATGCTACTTCTATGTAAGTAATGATTTCTCCAAGTATTCTTTCTATATAAATCAAAATTCAGGAAACCTTGATCACTCAACCTGATACTGACACCTAGAAAATTGATGTTGAATCTAGAATGTTCAGAAGTGAATGTAAGATACGAAGTAGTTTGATCCAAGTATGTATGAAATCTTTTAAATTGTTCTCCATCTCCTTTCCATAGGATAAACAAATTGTCTACAAATCGACCGTAGAATAAGATATGTTTTTTCCACGGATTATTCCTACTAAGGACAACGTGTTGTTCCCAACCTACTAGAACTAAATTGGAGTAACTATTTGCACAGGGGGTGCCCATCGCAACCCCCCCCCCATTTTTGTAAATAACAGCTATTGCCATAAATAAAATAATTGTTCTCCAATATTAGTTCCAGCATATCACAAATAGTTCTAGTTTCACTGGCTGAGATCTTACTGATAAGTACTTGTCTCACTGTCTCAATACCAATGCCATTTGGAATACTAGTAAAAAGACTGTTTATATCTAAAATTGTCAGTAATAGGTCTTCTTTGTCAACATTCATAGCACCATTCAATTTTTTTCCAGAAAATCATCAGTATGCCTTAACACGGAAGTGAAGGAGCTTAAGATCTGTTTCAATTCCTTCTCTACGTATAGGGATACGTTTTCAGTAGCCCATCCCCGTCCTAAAATGATTGGACATAGGGGAGGGTCTGTTAAATTCTTATGTATTTTTGGCAGACCATTGATGATTGGAATAGTTGTTTTATTAATGACTAAGAACTCATATAAGTCCATTTCTATTTGTCTATGTAATACCATATCTTGTAAATATGAATTGATCCTGTTAATTGCTTTAGTTATTTCAAAATGAGAAACTTCAATGTAAGTTTTGGAATCCTGTAACATCGTCAGCATTTTGTTCATGTACCATGACATGTCCAGCATCACTATTGCACCTCCTTTATCAGCTGGTCTAAGTGAGATCAAATGGTTATGTTGTAAATTTGAGATAGCTGTTTTTTCCTCAGAAAATCATGACTTTAAGTTTGGCATATTAGAATTGGTATATACAAACCCCAGGGGAGGAAATATTAAAGTTATACTGGGGGAGAAAGAAATAAAGTTGCAGCTGTTATTGGATGCCTCCATACCCCCAGGGTTGAATGATAACATCCCCACCAAACCTATTCTCCATGCACGTATATGACATGGTAGGCCAGTAATACGTATTTTAATAGTATAAAATCACAATTGTTATGGGTTATTTAAAAAAAAAAAATTTACAATAATTTTTTTTAATAATGTATAATTTTTATGGTCTAATCAACATAGCTTCATGGCCTTTTAAATGTGCTTATGATTAGTAAATAAGAATTTATTGATATGCTTATGCATGTATTATTTTTATAATTATATTGTTTGTTATATAGGAAAGGTTAACACTTACAAGTAGATATATAAGTAAGGAAGATCGTTGAATTTTAGAACTCAAATTGTGATATTTCTTTAAGAGTTCTTACATTCTTATTGGTTCAGTAACTACTGGCGCCATAGTAAAATGTTATATAAACTTTTTGCAGTTGATTTTATGTATTCTGATGAAGTCCACTTAATGTAGATGAAAGCGCTAAATACATTTAATCTTTTAATAAAAGAGTGTGATTTTTAGTATTTGATCGCCTATTTGGGATTTACTGTTCATACTGTGCTTGAAGCAGTGTTTTGGTGCTATTATTACTTTAGTTTTCTGAGTCAGACACTGAAACTCTATCTTGGTGCTTTATTACAGTATACATTATGTGGGATGATAAAATTAACGTTATTTTTTTGTCTTTTGAATGCCATTTTTATGCATTGCAGTGAATTTAATGTCAGAGGTTTTTTGTACAGCTGCATGTTAACTTTTATTTTAACGTTTGAAGTATTCTCACATATTTGTTATGCATTTGGGTGATTTTTCTCTCTGGATTTAGCCTGTAAATTGACTTACTGGAATATTGTCAAGAAAGAAATGGTAATTAAATAAATAGCATGTTGCATGACCACCCCCAGTACAGTGACTACCACCAAATGTAGGTAGATGCAGCAAGACACCAACCACAGCAAAAATATATATATATTCCTGATTGCCACATATCTATTTGGTTGTTTTTTTCCAAATGTGCTCAGCATTTTTTTTTTATTAAATACGTGTATTAATCCTGTTTCCTAAATTAAAATAAAGACACAGTGCAGGCATCAATATACTTTAAGAGGAACCCACAGCAAAGTCGTGTAAACATGTTTCAAAGCCACTTAATCATAAGCATGTTATAACAGTACAGTAGTATCTCGTTAGACTACATGAAATTCCAATTTGTAATGAGGCACCTCCCCACCTCCCCTGGAAACCAGAACAAAGAGGTGTCTGTTCTAGAAATAAAAGAGGGCTTTAACCATTCCTTAGAAAGTAGCATAATGAGATGCCACACAAATGTCATAGTGATGACACTTGCCTATACACAATCAATACTATAACTACTCAGGACTTCCAAGTCTCAAGTCTACTTTTTTAAATGCCACCTACTACCACCTTAGCAATTATCATCTCACAGGAAATATTAAACAGTGCACTGAAACTCCTTACTGTGGCGCTCTTCTCTCCATGGTTACTTGGCATTTTAATTCTCATCATCTTTGTCTGCAGCTGTAACATGCAAAAAAAAAACAAAAAAGAAGGGCGCTACTGGCTGACTTTGCATTTCAATGTGAAGCTACCCTGACTCATTCCCTGTTGCTGTTTAATCTCTTTCCATAACCTCCCTTGCAAACTTCACTTACAGTCCCTTCCTATCAGCTTCCCAAGAACCCTAAAGACCTACACCACCTCTTCCGCAAAAACAGAACCCATTAGGCTCCCAATATCTTGATCCATGTCCATTTTAAAATGTTTCATACCATTATAATGTGCATTGCTGAACATTTTCTATACAAGCTGATCTTCACAGAATATGAAACCTTAAATAGCAGTATCATGTATATTGTAAAAGAAAGATAAACATTTTTTGAACCTTCATTTCTAAATCACTTCACCTGTTGACAGTTGCAATAGCATCAAACTGAGCAAGGTAGACCAGACTTCACTAACCCTAAAAAACAACGTTCAATTCATCATCTGGGTTCTTCAAGCATTCTAAAATACAAACTCTCCAACATGCCCTGAGCCCACCTAGTTTCTTCTCTCAGAGGGTCATGCCTAGGCATCTCCTATGGAGATACCCTGATAGCATCTTTACCAGATGTCAAAATATTGTCAGGCTCTTCCTGGCAAGCCAAACTCATCACTATGTTAGGAGGAGTGAGCCCAGCTGCCATGTAAAGGAACCTCATTCTGCCACTTATACCTGCAATATCATATATTCAGTCACTATCTAATATATTCATCTAGCTAGCTAGCTATTTAGATTTATAGACTGTAGTAGACTATTCATATATCAGTACCTATTTTAGGCTCAGCCTGATAATATAAAACACAGCAGGAATATACAATAGGTAACAATATCTTAAAATACTCACAGCTGACAAAGGCAATGAATACATATATTAAGGACTTGAGAGAATGGCAGAGCAGTGCCTAATGTAAGAAACAATATGTTAAAACAATTACGGCATATAAACGCTATGAATACATAACTAAAGAACTTAACAGAATAACACAGTAAATACTTCTGTATGATGTTTTGTAAGGAGTTTCAGAAAAGTATATGGGTGACTGACAAAAAAATGTGTGCACATTAATTGCAAGTAAATGCAAGTAGAATGAAAAACTGAAGAACTTGAAAAGAAATATGGGGAGGTACAAACTGTTTTATTGTAGGAATAAAGAGGATCAAGAATGGACCTGTTATCACAGTAAGCTGCTGAAGATCAAAGAATTTTTTAATTTTGTTATGGCGGCTTAAATCATGACAAGTAAGAGAATTAAGTGAATATGACTGTTTAAAATTTGTTACACCAGAA
Source organism: Protopterus annectens (assembly GCF_019279795.1). Lineage (NCBI taxonomy): Eukaryota > Metazoa > Chordata > Ceratodontiformes > Protopteridae > Protopterus > Protopterus annectens. The sequence goes on along the minus strand of NC_056739.1, from coordinate 1,703,473,302 downwards.
CTGGCAAGACAGTTATATTCTGCTGTTTTGGCTAGGTGTACAAGTAAATTTTTGCCTGAGTCCTGGGAAAGTAGATGAGTCTCTGATGTCTGGAAGTAAGGACTGACAGAGTTTATGGCCAAGAATTGAAAAGCTATGTTAGGTGCATTGTCTGTTAGTGTATGAGGTGAGGAGGGAGGGAAAATTTAGAGGCTGAGTCCCAATACTGTATATTCTTTTGAAGTGGTCTAATATGTAAGAAAAGGAATTTTGACTTAGTAGCTTGACTATAAGTAAACTTAATAGACGAACTTCACTTTGATAGCTTGGAAACCAGTTATCTCTTTTGAGGACTGAGCAATGATGCTCATATTTAGGTGGAAGAAAAATAAATTGGTAGATTTTCTTTCAGGTGGATTATATTGAGATGAAGCTCTTTTGGAGGTGGATGATATGATAGATAGCCAATACACTAGTCGGGCCAAAAGTGTTTTGTATTTTGTTTGTAGTGACATCGATTCGTTCCTGGAATTTTAGGTATGTATCTAAGCAGAGGCCAAAATATCTGAATGGTATGGCCGGTTCGAAAGTTTTTAGTGAAGGTACTGTTCATAGTTTTTTATGGGTACCAAAATACATAGTTTTTGTTTAAGGGTTTAAGAGTTTCTTGGACATAAGCCATTTGGCTATGGTCTAAAGAATCTTCTACAGTCGCAGTTGTATGGTAAGACAGGAGGAATTGGATCTATAGATTATATGATTTGCACAGAGAGTTAAAAGGATTAGTTGGTCAGACATACGAAGTCTGCTTACATAACGTAAGAGAAATAATAGTGAGTCAATTGATCCCTAGGAGTACATTGAAGGAGATGGGGACACCAATTTTCAGAGGAAAAATGGTCAGAGAAAAAGGTTGTGAATACATTAGTTTCATAGTTTAGTACTAGGCTATCTGCCCTGGAGCATTTGTAAGCCTAGCCATAGTGATGTGGCTTTCGCCACCCCATGAAATGGTACAAAAATGCACGGAATAGATTTAGAATACTGTGCCTCTGTCTAGTAGTGACACAATGAAGGCCCCCTTATATAATAGAATTAGTTTACTGTGCCCCTGTCTAGCAGTGACACAGATGTGACCCCTGGGGTAAACTTACGATCTCCCATCCACTCATCAAGATTTCTCTTGAAGAGAGTCAGTGAGGGGCTCTGCCTAACATGAACTGGGATCTTGTTCCAAAGCATGGGAAGCCTCTGGGTTATGAATCTATCCCTCCAGCATGTCCTATTCATACTTGTGCCAAGGTTTAAGTCTTTAGCTCTCGTGGTCCTGATGGATTTGGATTTTTTGAGGTGGAGCATGTCCATCAGATCCTGATTGGACATGGCCTTGTACGTCAGGCAGAGATCACCTCTGAGCAGGCATATGCTACTGAATAGAGCTGGAGCTTCTTTAGTCTGGCAGAATAAGACATATGTTGGAGACCCTTGATCCTCTTGGTGAGGTACTTTTGTGGTCTCTCCAGCTGTTGCAAATGCCGGGTGAGGTACATACCAAATGGGGCATTGTACTCAATCATGGGTCTGATGAGGGAGGAGTATAGGGGTACAATGACATCCTTGGATCTGGATGTGAATTCCTTCATGATGAGGTGTGCAAGGTAGAATGTTTTTCTAACCACTTTGGCAACGTGGGTGCCAAATGAGAGGTCGCTGTCGACTTGGGTCCCTAGGTCTCTGATTACTTCCGTACTCAGTGGGTTGCTGTCTATGTGATAATTTGTGGGTACTTTGTTTTTCCCAAAGGGGATGACTTTACATTTTTTGGCATTTAGTTTAAGGCCATGACTCCGGCACCAGTTGTCCATTTCTGTGAGGCCTTTTTGTAGGATGTATGTGTCCGCTGGTGTATCGACTATGGCGCCTAGTTTGCAGTCATCTGTGAACTTTGTCAGCCACAACCCTCCCATGTTTGCTTTAACATCTGAGAAATAAATGCCGAACAAGAGGGGTCCCAGGACAGATCCCTGTGGGACACCACTTGTGACTGGCTTTGAGTCTGACATTGCTCCAGCGATTTTAACTTTATGGGTTCTGTCCTTTAGCCAGTTTGCAACCCATCTAGTGACATAAGGGTTTACGTTTAAGCTGGTGAGCTTATCTATGATGCCTGAGTGGGGTATTGTGTCGAAGGCCTTAGCCAAGTCCAGGTAGGCTGTATGGACTGCTTTGCCCTCATCAATGGCTCTAGTGACTGTTTCGAAAAAGTCAACAAGGTTCAAAAGGCAGGATCTGCCCTTTACAAAGCCGAACTGGGTGGGGTCAAGTGTCTATAGGTCCCCTATGTCTCTGTTTATAAGTTCCATAATGATTCTTTCCATAGCTTTGCAGACCAGGCTGGTTAAGCTTATGGGGCGGTAGTTCCCAGGGTCTGTAGAGGTACCCCCTTTGTGGAGTGGGACCACTGTTGCTGTACGCCAGTGTTCAGGTACATATCCTGTAGTAAAGCTAAGGTTAAATAGCATTTTTATGTGCGGGTTTAGCTCCTCTTGGAGTTCACGTAGCACGCAACCCGGGCTACCATCAGGTCCCATTGATGCTGTGTTTTTAGCTTTGTTGAGGGCGGTTCTCACTTGGACATCTGAGATGACATTCAGCTGGGATAAGTACTTCTTCTTTTGGGGGTGAGGGAGGGGAGAAATTTGCACTGAACCTGTCAGCCAGAATGTTGGCAATATCTGTGGGTTCAGTGTATTTTTTGGTGTTGTGAACTAACTCTGAGCATATCTGAGGGTTTCCGCCCAGGTTTCTAACATAGTTGAAGAAGGCTTTGTAGTTATCTTTAGTGTCCTTAGCGATTTTTCTCTCAAAGTTGCCCTTGGATATTTTTATGAGAGAACGTAGTTTTCTGCTAATGTTGATCAGAGATGTCTTCCCTTTATGGCGTTTTGCTCTGTTGTGCAGTAGCTTCCTTCTTTTGTTATACAATTTGTTAATGGCTGAGGTCAACCAGACAGGACGCTTGCCTTTGGTGGAGAGGGACTTGGATTTATTTGGGATTGCATGATCCATGCATTCTTGGAGATGTCCATAGAAAGCATTTGTGAAGGATTCGGCATTGTGGGATGTGGTATCCACTGGCCCAGTGGGCTTAAAGGATACCATCTCAGTCTTAAGAAGAGTGAAGTCTGCTTTTGAGAAGTTTTTCACTGTGGTCTTTTGTGCTGGGGATGGAGGTGGGATATGTATATCCAGGGTGATTAGTTTGTGGTCAGATCTCACTAGTGAGGGGTATACCTCCGGTGTGGAGCATTTTGTCCCCATATTTGTGATGATCAGGTCTAGTATATTATCTCCCCTAGTGGGAGAGGTGACTAGTTGTTCCAGTGCATTTGAATTTATGAATTCCAGGAACCTTTGGGCTAGGGTGTTAGGGCTAGAATAATGTACCCAATCTATGTTTGGGTAGTTGAAGTCTCCCAGTATGATGGTATTTTGTGATACATTCATATCCTCCAATGTCTTCAGGAAGGCTGAGTGGGGTTCCTGAGATTGGGAGGGTGGTCTGTAACATGCTACCAGTTGTATAGCAGGCTCAACCTGTTAAAAGGCTTTCATGAGATGTATACATACTGCATCTATTAGTTAATTTTTGTCCATTCCAATTAAAATGTCCTCAGTAAGGGTTCAGCGGTATATCATTATACTGCAGTGGGTCCAGGGGTCATGCTGATTAGAGAGTAGAGTGGGTATGTGCAATGAGAGTTGAGCATAAGCTGTCTTTTCCAACATTTTCCAAGGGTGGGCAGTATGGAAATCAGCTTAGTCTGTGATAGAATTAGGTTTATCAGTTCTGGGAATTGGCTTAATAATGGCCATATTCCATATTCTCGGGAAAGTGTTGCTGCAGAAGCAGAAGTTGTGTATGTGCTTGTGAGAGTAGATAATATGTTCTGAGTATGCTTTAATGAACCAAGAGTGGAGGTTATCAGAGACAAGGGGGCCATTGTTTGGAGTTTTGTTTGATATGGATTCAATGCCTTTTGTTGTAACTGCCTTGATGTAGAATAGTGGGGTGAATTTAGAAGGGGGCTGTGTCAAGTGAGAGGGCTGTTTTAGGAGTCATAGGTAATGGGGGAGCCCAACTGAATTCTGTTAAAAAAAGTGAGGAGTAATTGAGGGCTTGGCAGTAAGGAATGAGTTGTTGATATGTTTCTAAAAATCTTTAGGTCTGTTGTGCAGTTTGCTCATTTCAAAGGTAACTGGCTTTGCACCATTGTATGCTCTTTTTGCTATATTGTATAGGAATATGAACTTTTCTCTAGAATTTGTGGAATTAGTATGCTTCCATGACTTGTCTCTTAGATGAAGATATTTTTGTTCTTTAGTAAGTCATTTGTTTTCTTTTGTTCTTCTGTTTTTTTGATTTGTGGACATGTTATGGGGGGAAAAGCTTGTTTTGTAAGTTGAGTAGGATGACTGTTAGAGTGATGGGAAAAATGTTGGGATCTTGGCAGGACAGAATAGGATTCTAGTTTATTTATGGTAATATATACTGCAATAGCTGAAAGTGTTGTTAATCTTGGTTGTAGACCTGGTGCATTTATTAATATGGAAAATTTAGGAGTGATCTCTTAGAATCTGGTGAAGGACTTGATCGACGGGGGATTTCATTTGGAATGTTAGTGATTAGAAGGTCTATGAGAAAATGGTTGGGTTTAGTTAGTATGTAGATAAGCTGGAGTAGGGCAAGGTCAGCTAGTCATTCATTAAAGTGTTTGGGTTACTGAGAAGCTTAAGAGTGAATGGGTGGAGTGTTGTCTTTAATCCATGAATCAGTGATTGCCAAGATATCTGAAGATGGGAGATGCAGAAATGTGTCTTAATTGCATAAGGTAATTGTTAACACTTCCTGTGTTAAGGCTACACCATTTTATGACTGTTGGGTTTGTGTGAAAAAAATTTTGGAAGAAAAGACCGGTCCAGGGATCATTTTAATGTTGCCTGTAATCAGAAGCTCATGACCATAGAGGAGGCTGTGGACAAATAACTGACCCATAAACTTGAGAACTTTGTCACTCCAGTGTGGTACAATGCCTGCAGTGCTGTCACTGCTGTACCACTCTGATGTTTGGTTTCCTGATCCCCTCTTTCCAAGCATACATCTCATTATGTATCTCATTGTGTGGAATGTTCCCTCATTCTTAAGACACCCATGTTCCATACTGACAGGATCTATCACACTATTTTGCTATGTTTTTATGTTTCAAGAGGACTACTGGCCTCAAACATATGCCCTATGCAGCCTGACTGAAGAAACTCCAGCTGTACTCGGTTGCATACCGCTTACTCAGAGGTGATCTCTGCCTGACATACAAGGCCATGTCCAACCCAGAATTGATGGACATGCTCCACATAAAAAAAACAAATCCCCAAGAGCCACACGCTCTTGGGATCTAAACCTCACCACAATGATAAATAGGACATGCTGGAGGTATGGATTTCTGTCCCAGAGACTCTTCATGCTTTGGAACAGGATTCCAATCTACATTAGGCAGAGCCCCGCACTAACACTCTTCAAGAGGAATCTTGACAAGTGGATGGGAAACAGAAAATTTACCCCGAGGATTACTGCAGTGGTTCTGCTGGACAGAGGCACAGGGAACTAATGGCTCTGCTGGACCGAGGCATAGGGAACTAATCTAAGGGGACGGCGAAAGCCAACACATTCTGGCTAGGCTTATAGATGGCCTCGGGCAAACAGCCTAGTACTTACCTATGAACCTAATATTCATGGCAAGTAATACTGAATAATATCAGTTCATCACAAGAATTTTTTGTATACTAGAATAAACAGATAAAATAAATGTACAACTAACGGACAGGCAGCTTGTAAATACTTTATCCCATGAAAGGCTAATCTCAAATTACATATGGAATAAAAAAAGTCTTTCGGCTTTTCCCAGATAGGGGTCGCCACAGCAGAACTCCAGTCCGTTAATGATTGGCAGTGGATTTTATGGTGCCGAGTTGCCAACCCGATGCCCAACCTCCAACGAAGGCACACCCATTCACGCTTGCACCTACCTGCATGTCTTTAACGTCACTCGACCGCGGGTAGGACATGCAGACTGCACACACAAGACACTCCAGCCGAGAGTCGAACGGGAGAACCTCTTGCTGTGAGGCGACAACGCTAACCACTGAACCACCACGGCTTAAATTACATATGGAATAATTATGGTAAAAAGCCAGCAACTGTGTGGATTTACTAGTTATAAGTGTTGCTTTCCTAGTTTACATATGGAATAATGTCAGTTATTCAGTATTTACAATTAAGGTAATTATTCAACTAGTTGTCATTTATAAGAAAGCATTATCCTTTCAAGAAAAATATGACAACAGCTTGACAGCAAGTGTTCCACATTTTTGCAGATTTGTTCTACTTCAAGAGAAATAATAGTGTTCCAGATTTTTAAGACAGAAATTTAAAGCTAAGCTTCTGGGGTACTTTTGATATTGCTACATAGTTCACAATAAAGTTCCATGTCCATACCTCTCAACTATTCAGATTTTTGCCTCATATTTTTGGTCTGGTCCTCATAAAATGTGTGGTTTTCTGGATTTTTGTGGCAAATCAGTGAGGAATGAATTCACTAAATAATGACAGGTACTTTTAGTTTCAGACTTCATATCCTTCAGAAAAAGGCATGGTAACACAAAACATTTAATTATAGCAACTTTCTAGGTTTATGAGAGCAATATTTAAAACATGTCCCTATATTTGGGTTTTTGTCCAGATTTTTTGTGCTAAGAGATTGATTGGCATGGCCACATCACATTGAAAACACTATTTAGAGCAACACCTCAAAATACATGACTTTTATTCTTGAGGCTGTAGTCCTAAAGATCAAGAGTTAAGCAATGCTTGAATTAAACCTGTGCTACTCAGTGGAAATTGAGAATAAGGGGCTTAGAAGACCACAATTTTTCTCTCTGAACCTGTCTTGTTTGTACATAGGATGACAGGAAGTTACTAAACTAATGGTCCTAGGGCCCTTACAAGCCTAGTCAGGTTATTCCCTTATTTCCACGATTAGCACCTAAAACCTGTCCAAAAGGGATACATGTGGAATCCCCAGGGTGAATTTACCTTTACCCATCCAATTGACCAGATTGCATTTGAATACAGCTAATGAGGTGCTCTGTTTGACATGAAGTGGGAGTCTGTTCTAAAGGTGTGGTAACCTCTGGGAGACAAATCTGTCCCTTCACCAGGTTCTATTAATGTCACATACCAGGTTAAGGTGCTTAGAGCGAGTAACCCGTGTACTATTTGACTTGCAGATATGCAGCATTTCCAATAAACAGGGTTAGAGATTGCCTTATATGCAAGGCAGATATTACCTGAGTAGTCTGTATGAAACAGAATAAAGTGACAGTGATTTCAGACGATCTACATAGGACACATGCTGAAAACCTTGAATTCTCCTTGAGGAACCTCTGCAGTTTCTCCAATTGCTGCAGGTGACTGGAAAGGTACATTCCAAAAGGGGCACTGTACTCAATTATTGGCCCGATGAGAGTAGAGTACTGGGAGGTTAGAACTTCTTTTTTTCTGGAGGCAATGCCCTTACTTATGAAATGAGCAATACAGAATGCCCTTCTTACCACTGTGGAGACATGCTCATCAAAATCAAGATTGTTATCAACCTGTGTGCCCAGGTCCCTCACCATTGAGTGCGTACTTAGGGTGTTGCTATTGATGTGAAAGCTAGCAGGAACATCACTCTTACAGAAAGGGATGACAATACATTTTTTTTACATAGAGTGTGAGGCCATGGCTTTGTTACAATCATTTGTTTTTGCAAGACCCTCTTGTAGGATGTTGACATCATTTGGAGATTCTATGTCCAGACCTTTAGTTTTTGCTTGCGCTTTGGGGAAATAGATTCCAAAAAGCAGAGGTCCCAGGACTGATCCCTGTGGAACACCACTGGTTACAGAGCTGCTGTTGGAGAGGGAGTGCCCTACTTTGACTACATATGTTCTATCAGCGAGCCAATTAGCAACCAATCTAACACTATAAGGGTTGATACCTAGCTGGGCGATTTTGTCAATGATGTCAGAGGGTCAAACGCCTTGGCTGCACAGTTTTCCCCATGTCCAGGGCCTCGGTGACTGTCTCAAATAAGTCTACCAGGTTTAACATGTACAAAGTCTCCAGTAAAACTGAACACAAGAAGGTGTTACCAAGCCAGCACAAAGGCAGTAAAAACACCGAGTAAGGACCATGAGTCCTAAGGAGTACCTAAACGGACTTTAGTATCAGTATTTAAAAGTTCCTGTACATGGCACCGTGCTACAGAAATAAAGTCAGAAAAAAGTTGGAACCCCCCCTCCGCCGAAAAAAAAAACACTCCTCGTAGAAGCCAAAACACTCAAAGACAAAGTTAAATTTTAATGTCATTCAAACTGGGCAAACAAAATTAACAGCCATCTGCGAAGGGTAAAAAGCTAGCTAGTTCATTGTTATGGCTGACATCCTAATACTGCTGGTTAATCACAAGATTACTTTTATGAGGGCCAGAGCAGAACTGGAAAACTAAAATCTGTGAAACAGAATGTACGGCCTAGTTTTCAATTCAGAACACACACTACCCTATACGCTATTTCTGCCTAAAGAACAGACAAAACGGTAACTCAGAAACTTGTTCGCCAATGACCTTCCAATATAAAAGCACGGGTCTCTATCTAAACTAAACCATGCCGCCCAATTTCACGTTTCCGCTCCATTAAAGCCAGTAAAACCTGCTAAGGCCCTTTTCACTTGAATGCGCTTCTGTATCCACAAACATAATTAAGACCCATCATATTAAATTACACTTCAGAAGCAGCGCGACTGGGGGCTCAATTCGAAACAGTTATACAGCTCATAGCGGAAGTGCCACATCCTACATTTTGATTGGAAAACCTGGCACGAGAAGTAACCGCCCATTGAGGGATCGGGTTATAATTCGCTTATGAGAATAGAAGTAAGAGTACTATTGGTTAATTTTATGGATGACTACAAAGGGATGACAAGACAGACCCGGTAGAAAGTTGCCACATTTGAGAAGGTGGATATTGCATGGTAACGTGGGCTTGTCCTTAAAGCAGGTGAACCTTGTCTTATGTTGCGTGTGTGATCTTGATTATAGTAAAATAATAATTGTATCATGAATTAACTTTTTGACAGCTAGGTTGCCAGAAATTAGGCTGATCGCTGTTATTATAAACTGTTTTTTTGCCTTAAATTTTGAGCATAAGTGTTGATGGTGGGTGAGGAAATTTAATGTGCTTACTGTCTGTATGTAATTTCATTATACCTTAGTATCTGTTGAAATAAGTCAAGTAAATACTCTTACTTCCACATTTTGCACTAATCTCTGCTAAACATCAAGGGGCATGGTTTGACGAGCTTTTAAATGTAATAAACTTAGTGCCCCCTCTTTCCCACGTATACCCTCCAACGCCATGCTCAGACTACAACGTGCTCTGTTGTGTGTGTGTGACATTTTGCCCATGATTGATCGACAGTTGACTTGAAGTTGCCAGTTGTATAGACAAATGTACATTTGTCTCTGTGTTTATTATAGCTACAATGCAAGGGCTGATTCAACTGTATTATTATTATGTATTTCTTTGAAATTATTATTCTTTAATAAAGAACGCACACTGCATTGTAGACTTGTTAGATTTGTTTGCCATTTATTGAAAAAAAAAACGTGTGGAAATAAGGCACGTGATTTAATGATACTCTATTATAAAGAAGCATTGGAGAATTTAAATATGCTGTATCCTTAATATGTCTCTAGCAGAACTGGCAACACGTATACTCACGTCGGTAATATGTACTGTTTGTATCTTTGCATGACATAGTTACCGAGTAATCCATGTAATTATGACAATGCTACAGGGCTGTCCTTAAAGTGAACTTTGTGGTATTTGTTACTTCACAGATTAATGATTAAATCTATACACCTGGCTGTGTCTCCTCCACTGTTCTAGAATTTGGGTGAATGGGTTAATGCTGTATTTTATCTTAAGATTTAATTGTTCGGTAACCGCATATAAAAATTGCATATTCATTTGGTTTAAAACATGAGTCTTAGTTGCATGACAAAGATCATGCATATGCTACTTGATGGTAGGAATTCTGTTTTGTTAGAAGTATGGTGGATGTGCTTGAGATTTCTCTGCAGAACAGTCGTAATTGATTTTTAGCACTTATTCTGCTACAGGCCCCATGAAGGCTCAGTGTCTCTCCAACCTAACACCACTCTTAAGTATTCAGCTGCGGTACCACCCTTAACATTCTTGTAAGAAAAGCGCAGTCCGGGTCTGAACTGTCTGCAAACAGCTACAGTTAACTTTGAGTGTGTCTACCTGTTTGAGCTAATATTCATTTTCCCTTGGAGAGCACTCTGCTTTGGCTTGTAAGCAGCCCCTCCCCCACCACACATACATACACACACACGCACACACACACACACACACACACACACACACACACACACACACACACACACCTTCCACTTTCTCTTATTCCTTTCTGTTAGCAAATAGTATCCATAACTGATCAATACTGTGTGTTTGTTAATTTAAACTATGACCACAGTAGCCTACTGATACAAGGTTATCCTGTTTTTCCACCTGAGAAATTAAGATATGACTTGGTTTCAGAGCAGTCCTTGGTCAATTGTGATTGTTTGTTTGTTTCTTAACACATACTTGTCTTTGCTTTGTGATTGCTCGTATGAGGGGGCTGGAAACAACTAACAGTGTCTCTACCCGCTTCGCTGACCACCCTGGCCCCTATTCCCTCCCACCTTTATTGCACTCAAACCCCTCCCATCTTTCCAATAGCCAACCACAGCGCTAACCCAACACTACCTCCTCCATCTTCCCACTACTATCACACCTCCTCAACTAACCTGTACAAGCATACCTTTCCTATGCTCACTGCATGCACTCTCCTTGCATATCTTACATCCTACCAAAGCTCCATCATTCCCCCTCTCAACCCCTACCACTGTACTACTACTCACACCACCACTCATGTCTCACCCACACTCAGCTCCCCTTCCACCAGCTCAAGAACCATTCCTGTGCACCTCCCACATATTCTACCAACTATATTACTCAAACATAAAGCATCCCTACAACTTAACATAGTAACCCTCCCACCATACCTATTACTCACAGAGCACAATCATAAAGTTTCCCTTATAAACAAACGCATTCAAAAACTGAGAACTAATAATCTCATGCATATCAAAACTAGCCCTAAGTGGAGACATCCACCCCAACCCTGGCCCTACCATCTCCAACCCCAATCCTCATAATCAGACTAGAAACCACAACTTCTCCCATATTACAGCCAATAGAAAGCCAAGTGACTTCCTTCTACTAAGCCTAAATATTAGAAGTATATCCAACAACGTCCATGAACTCCATGCCACCATAGACTTGTACTCCCCAGATATAGTCATCCTGACAGAAACCTGGCTAAAACCTCACATTACCAGTGAGCAAATACTCCCTACAGGTTACGGCATACTAAGAGTAGACGGGCTAAACAAAAAAGGAGGTGGTGAAGCTATAATATTTAAACAGCATCTAAACATCCAGATCTCAAAATCATCAGCTCCACAAATAGGCAATGAAGAAATAATATATACCAACCTCAAAATTAACCAAAACAAAACCATCAACATAATTGGATGCTACTTCCCACCTGGCCAACACATCCTTCCACTGGAAAACCTCCCCAGCTGGTCTACCCACCATCTCCCCCAAGAAACTATCATCTTAGGTGATTTCAATATTGACTGGCAATCCTGTTCTGGCAACAATCCAACCCATCATGTACACCTTCATGGCTTCACCCAACTAGTCCAGTCACCAACCAGGATAAATAAAAACTCCAGCAAGCACACTACCCTGGACTGGATACTAGTCAGTAAGAGCCCCCAGTCATATATAACAGGCTGCTTATCAGATAGCCTCAGTGATCACTCCCCAACATTCCTACTAAAAAAATACCTATACCAAGCTAAACCTGTCATCTACCGTCAAATACATAAAAAACTAAACTTTAACCCACTTACATTCATCTCATCCCTCAAAGAATGTAACTGGCATCCTCTAAAGTACCTCAGTCTAGATGACGCAGTTGAATTTTTTAATACTACCTTCCTGAACATCCTTAATTACCATGCCCCCATAAGATTTTCCAGAACCAAAACACAACCCTCCCCATGGCTACAGAAAACCACTAAGTCAGAAATGAAAAATGGGGCTAAAGCCTGGGAGTACTGGCGCAAAACCAAAACCCCCTCAGCTTGACAAATTCCTAGAACTATGCAATAGAGTCAAAAAGCTAATAAAACAGGACAAATTCCAATACTACCAGTCTGCCCTAGACTCCTCACAACACAGCCCCAACCAATTCTGGTCCTCCATAAACTCCATCCTCCACCCAGGTAAAGTCAGTACCCCTCCTCCTAACATCCCTCACTCCTCAGAAAATATTGCTACCTCATTCAACACACACTTCCCAAACCATACTATCACTAGCTAAACAACACAACCCCCCTCCCCTCCAACCCACACCTTCAACTAGTAATCTCTGCACTGCCTTCTCTTTTTCTCCTGTACCTACCTCCAACATAAAAAAAACTCTTAACTAAACTTAAATCCTCCAAATTAGCAGCAGACAACCTCCCAAGTGAATACCTACAAATCGCAGCTGATGCTCTGGCCTACCCAGTATCCATCTTGATTAACCGATCTCTGTCAGAAAGTTACGTTCCCACACTGTGAAAAGTATCGCATATAATTCCCTTCCACAAAGGCGGACCCTCCGCAGAACTAACCAATTACCGCCCCATAGCTATTCTCTCTCCACTCTCCAAAATACTAGAGAGATGCATACACTCTCAGGTCTCAGACAACCTCCTTTCCAGTACTCGGCATGGTTTCTGACCAAACCATAGCACCACCACTGCCTTACTCTCCTTTACTAATACTATCCTTCAGCATAAAAACAATGGCTATCTCTCCTCTGCTACTTTCCTAGACCTATCTAAAGCATTTGACATGGTCCCACACAAACAACTTATCTCTGTCCTCAATAACCTATCCTTCTCACAATCGGTCACCAACTGGTTTCAGAGTTACCTGTCTGACCACCAACAATCCTTTGTATGGCAGAATGACATATCTCCCCAACTACCTGCCTCCATAGGGGTTCCCCAAGGATCCATCCTTGGACCTCTACTCTTCTCTGTTTACACCAATAATCTAGCCTCTGCCACCAAACATGGCACACTCATACAATAAGCCATCTGCTCAGCCCAGTCCCTACCAAAACTGCAAAGTCACACAGGAAGCCTTTTCCTCTGTTGAAACATGGTTATCCGATGCCCAATTAATACTCAACCCAAACAAAACTAAACTACTCATCTTCCAACTCACCAAACATACTTAAAACAACTCTCACTTTAACATCACAGCAAAACAACACCACTATATACCCAACTGAACACACCAAATTGCTAGGAGTGGAAATAGACAATTAACTAAAATTTGACATTCACATATCCATGACTGTAAAAAAAGTCAACAAAAAAACTAGGAGCGTTGTACAGAAATAACCAGTTTCTCACCAAAGCAGCAAAGATTTCAATAGCAAATTCCCACCTTATCTCCACCCTACTTTATGCCTCTCCAATATATACCAACCTAAGGCAATATGATCTAAACAAGCTAGCGACCTGCTACAACAAAATCGCTAAATTCGCCACAGGGGCATCCTACCGTAGTCACCACTGTCTCACTTGCTGAACTGGGCTGGCTTGAACTCCCTCACCTCCTTCAGTTGTATCAACTCTCACTCGCCCACAAACTAGTAAACCATCTACTAAATGTCCCATCCCTTCAGAATCTACTCCAACTCTATCGCATCACCAGACCACTAAGATCCAGCAACAAAAATCACTTGCAGATCACTAAAGCCAATAACTCTGCTGGTGAAGCACTATTCTCTTGCACCATAGCCAAATTATGGAACTCCCTCCCACCCACAATTACCTCCATACCATCATTCACCCACTTCAAAACTTTACTAAAAGCGCACCTAAAAACATGCTGGCTATGCCCTTGCAACTCCCACTCTAATATCATCCACCCCATCCAACCACTACCTTTCTTTCCACTCCACTAACTACCTTGATTATAGCAAGCTCAGATGCTCATAAGCCTAGTGCTTATTATACAGCAGGAACTTCTCATTGTAACGTTTGTTAATGTCTGTTATGTACTTCACACATAAAGATTCTAGTTGTCTACTGATGTACTATGTTCTTCATCTGTAAATATGTTGTAAGTAATTGCTATGTTAAATTGTTAATCACTATGTAATCCAGTGTAACTACTGTCTGTTTATTTTACTGTGGAGCTTTTCTCCCCGGGCCTCCACTGAAAATGGACGTACGTCCAGTCGGACACTCTCGGTCAACAAATTTAAATAAAATAAATAAATAAATTCTGTTTTTGTTCAGAGTAATGGTGAGTGTGGAAGAGAGGTGAAGAAGAGAGTACAGGCAGGATGGAGTGGGTGGAGAAGTGTCAGGAGGGATTTGTGACAGACAAGTACCTGTAAGAGTGAAAGGGAAGGTCTGCAAGAGGGTAGTGAGACCAGCTATGTTATATGGGTTGGAGACGGTGGCATTGACAAAAAGGCAAGAATTTGAGCTGGATGTGGCAGAGTTAAAGATGTTAAGATTTGCACTGGGTGTGACGAGGGTGGACAGGATTAGGAATAAGTATATTAGAGGGTCAGCCCAGGTTGGAAGGTTTGGAGGCAAAGCCAGAGAGGCACGATTACGTTGGTATGGACGTGCTGAGGAGGGATGCTGAGTATATTGGAAAAAAGATGCTAAGAATGAAGCTACCAGGTAACGGGAAATGAGAAAGGCTAAGGGGGTTGGGGGGTGGCCTAATGGTTAAGGTGTTTGCCTTACAAACACAAGGTGCAGGGTTCGAGTCTCACAAGGGATAATTGGCTAGGCTTAAAATGGCTCGCAAGGGCAGTTAGCTTAGTACTAACCTATGAACCTATAAGATAAGGTTTATGGATATGGTGAGAGGACATGCAGGTGGCTAGGCTTAAAATGGCTCGCAAGGGCAGTTAGCTTGGTACTAACCTATGAACCTATAAGATAAGGTTTATGGATATGGTGAGAGGACATGCAGGTGGTTGGTGTGACAGAGCAAGATGCAGAGGACAGGAAGAAATGGAAACGGGTGATCCGCTGTGGCGACCCCTGACGGGAACAGCCAAAAGAAGATGATGCTTCTGTTTTTGTATTGAGCATAGCTCTCTTATTAGGCCAGTCATTGAATGTAAGCCCCCCCCCCCCACATGTTCCTTCCTAACCATCTTAATTAAATTGAGATACCTTAACCTTTGCTTACCAAAAGATTTTGAGTCTCTGTATCCTTGGCGACTCTCCCAGATTAAAAGCCCTGTTCACCTATTCAGTGTTGTATAGATTCCTGAGGGTTGTTTTTTGTTTTTCTTTGGCATGAATGACACAGCATTCTTTTGAACTCCTTCACCTAAATAGAATCAGAGGGAAAACAAACACCTGTCCTTGAGATTTTAACCAGTACTACCACCTCAGCATCACCAGATGACAGGACAAGTACATCACCTATAACCTGTTTGTGGAACAGGTTGATGTTACATTTCAGAGTACTTCCTTGGCAATCTTTAAAATCCATCTGAATGGCTAGATGGGTGATCGCAAATTTTCACCTACGTGCATGTTCTCTGTGTCTCTCTCCATATATATATGAGGAAAATCTACTTAATGGTGGGCATTTGGTCTTCCATCAATACTGGGTGGTGTGGCTGAGCTTCTTGATGGTCTCCTTGGCTGTGATTTTAGAAAGAACCCATCAGTCTTTGATTTGCATTTGTGTATAACCTTGACTGTGATGCAACTGAAAATGGTCAATTAATAGTTAATTTATCTAGTTATGCTGTATATTGATATGTTTTGGTGTAGGTAAGAATGAACATTTTTTCAGATTCAGATGTTTCTGCTGTTATTCAGGGTATCTTTTGGTGGCTTTTTAAGCATTACATAATTTAACAGTAGTGTTACAGGGAAAAAAATCTCTCCACCTCTCCAAAATGTGCAACAGTAGTTATTGCAATGTGAAATGGTTGGGTAAAATGTGGAAGCTAACAGTATAGCTAAAAGGTGTAGTTTTATACCTGTAAAAGTTCTTTTAAAGAATTAATACAAAAATTAGTGTGATTCAGTATTATTTACCACTGGTGTTTGTTAAATAAATTTGTACAGTGAAACTGTGGCAGACTTGTGCTGTGAAACAAGGGTATGTTAAGACTCCAAAAGAGAAGTGTTACGTTGCTGTACATTTCATTTGTTAGCAGTGAAGTTTAAAACTTGCACTTTTAAGTGTTCAGTCCTGCTATTTACTGTGCTGTTTGCTGATTGCACAATTTGTTTTTTTTTTATTTGCTGTGAAATATTTTCAATGGCATTTGTAGTGCAGCAGTGTTTTTTGTAATTCTTCAGCAAAGATATACTGTTATCCAAATGTGCTATAATAAGGTTGTTGCCTGTACTGTAATTTAGGATGTGGCTTTCTTTGGTGACTTGGTGAAAGAATTACAGAAATCATATATTTACTGAAAATGAAGTCTGCATCAGTGTCTACAGCTGAGTGATATCAGGACTGCATTGGTGGCGATGGGGGGAGATGATTTATAAAGCACTTAACGTACACACTTGCTTCAAGTGTATTCCTTGATTGTTACTTGACAAAATATAAATGCACTAATGTATAGATTTGGTTTCACTGCAGCTGTACAGGATAGGCACACCTGTAACCTAGCACCAATTATTGAGAAAATTTTACACAAAATGTTTAGTGGTTTGCCAGAGCTACTATCAGTATTTTAGACCAGGACCTTCTAGATAACTTTTTCTGAATTGGTCTGCTTTCCAGAAGTTCTGTTTAAACTTTATTGCCTTTATTTGGAAGTTTTATATATACCTGA
Source organism: Protopterus annectens (assembly GCF_019279795.1). Lineage (NCBI taxonomy): Eukaryota > Metazoa > Chordata > Ceratodontiformes > Protopteridae > Protopterus > Protopterus annectens. Next base: position 1,703,456,186 of record NC_056739.1, on the reverse strand, counting down.
TGATCAGGCACACTTGTGTTAGGGAACTGCCAGGGACTTGTGTTTATTGTGCCAGTTAATATTAGATGCCAATCAAATACTGTTTGATAAAATATGATATGAAGCTAATCCAAGAATTACCAAATGGTGCAATGGCAGGATTTTGAAGAAAGTTAATTGGGCCAAGAGCAGTCTCCTGAAAACCAACACAAATGACTGAAGGGAATCTTTGGATACCAGGCCTTGGGCCCCACCTGCCTGATGCCCAGTAGTACATACAAGGGCCCAGTCCTCATACAGGGCACCATATTACAGGTTTGGTTGAATCCTGCCCAACTGAAGATAAATCAGACTGCCAAGCCCATGCACTCTCTCACTAAGCCCCCCCTACAAATTGATCCTGTCAAGTGCCATTCTGATGCAAGAGTATAAAATGTTACCCCCTCCCAAGCCTGTCTGACAGCATTTCAGTAAGTTTGCCTGCAGATTTCATACAAATATTGACATGCCCAAGTCTGCCTCATCCCATCTGTAAAGCCTGGGTGCCATTATATTGACATTTTTGTGCTGGACTACAGCTCTGTTCAATAACTGTCCAAGAAAGCTTCTGTCCGAATCTTAATCCTTTCTCATGCTTTCATTTATCTGGTTACCCTACATTTAACTCTGTAATCTCTGACCAGATCATTTAAACATTTAGCTCCTTTTGCAGTATTTGCACAGAAATGTACTCTGTTTTCTTTAATATAGTGCATCTATCCTTTTTGCACTTAATGTCCATATGTAGCAGTCTCCTAGCATAACCTTCCAAGACACCTTATGACTATCTCCATGTTGTGCACAACTATCACACCCATGCCTCTTCTTTTAAATCTCTGGTTGCTTCCCCATGACTCCCATCCCCACTGGCTCTGATACTGTATCTGGAAAACATTTGTTATCAAAATAGAGGGGTTGCAGTGGGATCTCTTGTCACTAGCGTGCACCATTTTAGCCATGGAGAGATTGGATGAAAACATGTATTTTATATCTGATGGAACTATTCAGAAAAAAATAACAATTTTTCTGTATTGATGACTTGCTCACAGTAAAGAAAAGAACATTAGTGGAATTTAGGAATTTTTTAAATAATAACAGTATATATTTGAGATAAACTTGTAGTTAAAGAAAAAAGCGATTAATGTGAAAATTACATAGAATGAGGACTTCTGTTATAGGAAAGCATTTGTTTCTGTGTACTTTTTTGATGGTGAAGATTCATTTTTTATATAGGGACACTATGCAAGGCTTTCAAGGTTGAATCTGCTATTTATAGGAAATATGTTTGTTAATGGGTATTTAATTTCTGTAGTGGACATCCATTTTATATGAGCATTATAAAGGAAGGCTTTCAAGGTTGATGTCTGACAGTAGTTGAAAAGAAAAAATAATTACTGATTACTGTGTTATTTACTGAATGTTATCTGAGACCTAGTCAGTTAGCTACTGAAGAAAGAGATGACAGATTTCAGCCTATACTGAAGACAGTGTTAAAAACTAGCATGCAATGTTAATACTTGTCCTTCAACCTTTCTCTGGATATCCATAGTATAAAAAGAATAAATGATAAAAATTGGAAAAGTTGCGTTGGATAAACTGGAATTTACACATGTTGTGGATGGTAAACCAGACATTATTAAGAGACAATAGCCTAAAATATTTGTTAGGGAAACTGCACAAAGGAAAATAGTTTGAATGAGGAAAGAGACATTTCCATGTGCGGTTTGTAGACTGTACAGATGTATTGATCTCTCTCCTTATTTTGAAGTACAAGCTGTGAATACAGGGCATCAGTTGTAGTTTTATAATTATAATGCTAGAGGGACTGCATATCTTGTGAAATCTTCTGAATAGCAGGAGCAGGAATTTTACAGCTTTTTGGAAGCAAGAGATGTACTTTAGAAATTGGCTCTGGGGGCATCTTTCCCACCTGGGTTAAATGAACACTTTAATATTGAATGTTCTTAGCGGTGTAGCATTTATTATACAGTGACCCTCCATTAATATTTTAAAATGTGCACACTGGACAGTGTGCCCGTTGTAAATTCCACAATATACCAACGGGAAAAGGTCCGCTCGCCCGGACTTTTTTCCGTTGGTATAAAGTGTCCAAAACCTTTTTTATTAAAAGAAAAAAAAAACGGAGCATCAGAGACTTTCTTTTCTCCATTGCTTCCATTTCAAAGCATTGATGTACTGGGTATGCATAGGAACACAAGTCCCATACGCATGCGCAGTACATCAACACAAGGAAGCAGTATACCACCACCGGCGGAAGAACAGTAACGCGCCGTTATACAAAGACATTATTTAAGAAAAGTAAGTATTTATTTTTTTTCTTTAATAATGTCATTGTATAATAGCAATAACTGACTCCATGGTTGTGGTGTACTGAAATTTACCCACGGTTGGCTTTATTTAATCACTCAGGCTTCGCCCTCGTGATTAAACCACGCCAATCATGGGTAAATCTTCAATATAGCACAGCATGTCATCGGCTATTGCTTAATTATTTAATAGCAACTGTATTTGCACTAACATTGAATATTATTGGCTGGCTGATCATGTGCTTTTTAATTGGAATGTTTAAATGCTTTTCTTAATGAAGCACATTTATTTATGAAGAAGTCTGTGTATTAAAAGTGAGGGACAGTTTTGAAAGTGCAACTTTGTGTGTGTATGTATGTTTTGTAGACGAGTTTTATATAGGCAAACAAATTTTAATTTAGAGAACCTGAACAGAAGTACAAAGAAGGTTCTTATCCAGTGGGTCTGCAAAGAATGATTCTGGTAGTTCTAGTCAGTTTACTTATGAGGTGCCTGCTGTGGAGACACTACTGGGAGACTTTCAGATATCACCTGGATTCCTGCTTCCTGTTCAGACTAACCTCCGTCTGAATGTGGAACACTTTAATTTCTGAAGGACATCTAAACATCTATGTAAAAAAAGTTGTAACCATCTTAAAGGTGCCCAGAGGGGGCTCAACAACATTCTATCATGTCAGCCAAATGCTCCCAACCAAATGGATATGAACAGGGAAACACATCCGATACCAGCAGTGGACATATTACAATACCAGGGGAGGGAATGAATAGGACATTAGCAAAGGTGATGTTCTACCTTAGAAACAATGTTAGTCCCATTGGAGAGTGCCAGAGTATTTTAACAGCATCTGAATTTCCACCTGCAAGATTAGAGTAGGAAGGTCAGGCAATAAGATAAAGTAATTTCTGTGTTTAGGATCTCTTATTTGACAGATATATCTTTCATTGGGACCATTCCAAGAATTTTCCAAAAAGGTATGTGTTTTTTACTTAGCAGGAGTGCTACTACCGCAAAATGTTGAATGATTTTAAGCTTTATTTGCAAAAGGTGAATTTATCTTATCTTCTTATTGGATGTGGCATACTTGGGAGTGTGGAAAAAACAGACATGAAGCATTAAAAATCTGTGTAATACTTCTCTTGTTAGTGTACTGTTTATTTAAAGATTATGCAAAAAAGAAGTTTGAAAATTTTTAAGCAATAAATTGACCAGATTGGTTTAAATTTCAGTGGTGAGAAAGTGAAGTTCTTGCTGAATTGCTTTAGATGTGAATTTTAGCAGCTGACAAAGGCAATGGCCTAGTAACTGTGCAGTGTGAAGATTAATAGAGTGCCTTTATTAGTAAAATAGCACTACTAATTGTGAAGAGACCAGTACCGTTATAGTTAAAATGGCTAATATGAAAATGGATTCACAATTGCTGGATATGTTGGTCGGTGGGGAAGCTGATAATGGTGTATATTGATCTTCAATCCTATTCTAGGTTAGAAATTTTATTCTGGAAAAATTCACAAGGATGCTGAAAATCCACTGGGCCAGCAGTAGCATTCCAGAGGTCAATGACAGAAGCCTTTGGATTTTTTTTTTTTTTTTTATAATAAATGAAATGATTTATGAGGTCCTCCATACTGTCGTTTTTCTTGAAAAATTTAAGAATGTAATTTAATGGAAGTGTTGTAGCATCAATAATAAACTATTCCTATGTCTTTGTTCATCTGTAATACACAATGAGTGCAGACCACAACAGTTGTCTGAATGTAATTTTAGGAAACATGATGTAAAAATGTACAAAAAAAATTTTTGAAGATGAAATTTACAATTATGGTGGTCACCACGAGGTCTCCCATGGTATTGGCATACACCAGTTTAGTCAAGGAGAGAATAGAAACAGATCAGAGGGAATTATTTAGAAAAAAAATATGTTTTTAGTCTTGCATTATTGTTTCTAAACAACTCATTAAGTCATAGGCAGACCTACATTAATAGAAAAGAAAACAAGCCATGTTAACATTTTCAGTTCCTTTCTTGTCTATAATCAGTCCAACATTACATAAAGTTGCTGAATTCCTGCCTCCTTTAAACCTTGCTCCCCCTCCTGAACATTATTCTACAACAATGTCCATTTATTTCTACATAATTTGCTCCTTCCCTTTTCTAAAGATCTTTAATCTCTTTACAATATTCAATACTTCAGATACAGTTTGTGTACACTTTGATTTCCATTTTCTAGTAATTGCTTTTTTTTGGCAGCCAACATAATTAAACTTGCCAAGGCCTTACTATGTCTAGGCAATTCAAATCCTGTTCCCAGCTCAAATGAATCCTTTCCATAGTTGCAGCAATTTGTTCAGCCAATATTTCTGACAGTGTACTTCGTAGAGAATTTTTTAAATCCTAACTCATTGCACTCTATAAAACATATGTTCTCAGTTACCCCTTTCTTCCCATCACACCTCCAACACTTGCTTTCTACCTAAGGAAGAATTCTTTGACTTCTGCTTGGGGTATAAAAATACATAGTCCAACACTTCTAAACAAAAATCTTAAACCTTCTAGACTTCTTTGCATACTTGGGAGCTATACATACGTCCTCCCCATTGTTCCCTTGTAAATTACTTTTTCCAGTCTCTCTTCCCAGTCTTTTCTCATCTCCTCTGATTCTTATACTTGTCATGTAAAATTTTGTATGCCTTACTAATTTTCTCTTTTTTAACAGCAGCTTCTGTTCTAGATTCAAGTAAAATTCTACCAGAGCAGCTCTCTAACTTTTTATGATTCTCCATTCCTTGCTGCTTGCCTATCCTTTGATAGCAAAGCCTGGTAAGGAAGACCGTCTCTAGCCTGTAGTCCAAACATCATCCTGACATCATCCTGACCTCATGCCACTGTTTTTTACCTTTCCCTTTCTAATTATTTGCTCCCAATACCTTTGTTCCTTTGCCAGTTTTCTCCAGTAAATTCAAGCTCCTTTTTGTAGTCATCCCTATTGGCAAAATCTAATTTCTCCATTTGTGTTGGCTTAGTTCTGAGAATATGTTCAACTATGTGAATATAATATTCTGCATGGTTTATGCTCCTTAAGGATATACATTAAAAATCTTACTTTCTCCTTATTTCTTGGACCCCCCCCCCTTCATCATCATCCCTTTCCACTTTGAATTATAACATTCTGCTTGTGCGTATAAGCCTTGGCTTTATAGCTCTAAAATATCCCATCAAATCAGGTAATCCTAAAGCACCTTGTTCTAGTGGAAGGATCATCTTATCTCACTAAACTCCTGTCCTCTTCATCTCCCTTTTATAAATTACTTCAACTCTATTAATTATTGTCCACAACTTCTCCTCTGTTTGACTAAAAATAGTTTTATATGCAGGTCAACCATAAAGGGACGGAAACATTTTCACTGCTTTTATCTTGCTATATGTGCAGTAAACAAGAGCTTCCCAATTTCTCAGCATTCATATTATCCTTTTAGTCTCTTCCCACATACACTCAGCTGCCATAAAGCTTTTTTAATCCATACATCTAAATATGTCATCTTATGCCCTCATAAATATGGGTATTGCTGGAACCAAATGTGTGTGTGTGGGGGGGGGGGTACATAATTAACAGCTATGACTTAATTTTGTTAATTTTATATCCCACATTTTTTATCTTGGTTTTTATTGGTGCATAATACAAAATAGTTACTGAATGTGTGTCAAAGCTTTCCATTAAAATTATATCTGGTATTTCCTAGTTATTGTACCTTGGGGAATATGTAAATTCTTTCAGACTTGCACGAGAAGTGAATTTAGTAGTATCAAATATTTTCATAATTTTTTTTTCAGAAATCTACCCTCTTTTGCTATATTTTCTCATCTACGTCCCACTGATAAATCTGCCCTATTGGAAATAGAGTTCCAGTTCTAAAAGTAATATTCCCTGCTGAAAGCTTATTTATTTCTCCTTAAGTTTTCTTAAGCTTTTTTTGGTGGAATATATAAACACATGCCAGCTGAATCCTCCTCATTGCCAATAGCCCTTTACTACCACAAATCTACCATTATCATATTATTTTTTTCATCTCTTACTATGGGAGCCACTCTTGCAATTAGTATTATGCCCCTTTTCCTTTGTCTATGATAATTCTGCTGAATGTCCATCCTGAAATCCTTTATCAAATTCACATGCTAGTTTTTTCCAAATGTGTCTCCTAGAGCATTGCTATTTGCACTCTGCATTTCTTAATACAATTCGGTACTCTTTCCCTTTAGGCCATTTACATTACTAGATAGTATGGCTAGAGTAGCCATTATGATAAAAAGCTGTTGTTCCCACCTAATATACATGACAGTTTTTTGACTGTGCTTACATGCACACACACTGCTTGTCAGGCTGTTCTTTTATACCATTGTTCATTTCATCTCAATTTGAATCTAAGTCGCATTTTCAGGATTTCTTGTTTTAATAAACTCTCAAAAAACTAAGGACACTTTTTTTTTTTCTGAACAATTTTCATCCCTTATTAATGTAAAGCAAAACACAAAACTACGTACGCATTCAAAAATTAAGGTTAACGCTTGATTTGGGAACAATTACCCCAAATTGACAGCTGCACCCACAGGCATTACTGAACTAACAAATAAGGTTTTTCATGCTAAAGTGCACATTGCAGCTTGTGTTCTCAGTATCCCTGATTACTCTGTTCTTTTCTTTTCACCATTCCCCTTCCTGATGTGAAAGCATCTTGTATGCTTTCAAAAAACCTTAATTTTCAGACCTAAACAGTGCACTTGGTATCTTTAAACAAAATTAAATTGTACAGTGTTCCATTAAATCAAGTATTTAGTCTGCAAGGGTGGCTGCTATACCCTAATTCACTCCCCACAGTTTCAGAATTCATTTTTCACTGAACTGCTTGCTGTTGTATCTTCAAGTTTTTTATTTCCCTCTGCAAAGAATGCTCATAACTCTCAAAATTAATTGCTTCCACCTACAGACAGCACACACTCTGCTAATCTGTGTTAAAAACAGCAATGAGAGAGAAAAAATAGCTAACAGTTCTGCAGATGAATAAAGGAATTTTTGTCAGCTTCACACACAGAAGCATGTACAACTGCTTTCAGCTGTAGATTTCTTGACTACACTGAGAACACTTGCTACCGGGGGGGGGGGGCTAAAATATTTTCAGATAGAAACATGACATTTTTCTTGGGCAATAAACACTTCTTTATAGCTTATGCCAAAAGCATTATTTTAGATATCCACCCTTGTAAAAATAAGGTAATTTATTTTAATTCTTTTGCATCCCATCCTCAGCCCAGCAGTCCAAGATCACAGCGCACTAACTTACAGTTGCTTTTGTCCAGTCTTTTTGTCTTGTACTATAAAGCCTATGTTTTTGCAACTAAAAGTACTTATTTACTTTAATATTTCTGACGCTTACAAAAGACACTGAAGACTCCCCCCTCCCATTTAAAATACCCCTGAACACTGCACAGACTATACAAAACTTCTTCACTGTACAACATGTAGTTTATATCATGAAAGGTTTTATACAATTTACTAATAAGAAAAATGTTTTACTTTTTCTTTAGTGTCTTTTTAAACAGTAATGACTTAAGGTGAGGTTTATATACTTTACTTTACAGCGCACCCACAAGTTAACAAAGTCAGCAAACTTGTCTTTCTTTCTCAGTGAATTTCTTGCAAAAAATGTATTTCACAAATGTGGCTGATGCTTTTTGGTCTCTCATTTATTGACTAATTTCAGTGTTGCTGGTCTTCTTCCTGTTCATCTCTATTTCCCAACACTAGGCTCTCGTTTTAGTCCAAGGTACTGATTCTTCTAGTAAACTCCTGTGTTTTTTTTTTTTTTTTTTATCCTGTCTCTCAAGTATTTTCCTTTGGAACATTGGGAAAAGGTTTCACTGGCAAAGCCCCTCTGTCTCTCTGTGCACTTTGTCAGAAGAATGAGAAGCAGAGGCACCTTCTGTGTCTTGGCTCACTTTTTCTGGATAAACTTTATTTTCTCCTTAGCAGGTTCTGCATTCAAAATGTCTTTGACCCTACAGGAAAAAAAAATATTCTGAAGGTAGCTGGATACAGCAGCTTGAATCTTGTATTCTCGACATTCCGTGATTGCTGGGGTAAATGTGCTTCTCTTCTGCATGATGTACAGTGAATAATCATTCTCCAATATTTAACACTTTTTTCCCTTCTACAGTTTTGTTAGGATTCACTTTCTCCTGTTATGATTGCATATTTAGTAATACAGGTTTTTGGCTGCTTTCTCATTGCTAGGTTTGGAGCATGCACTCTTTGCCATTTCAGTTAACAAATTCTGCAGTGGAATATCAGTCCAGTTGCTTATTTGTGCTTTCATAAAATTAATAGTGTGTTCCTTTCATTTTCTGTTAAACCTAAGATTTTCTGATTTACATCTGCACACTGTCTCCAATTTTTTGAAATGGCTTTTCTTGGGAAGTTCATACTCAGTTGGCCTTTTTTTCATTTCATTCTCTAATTTTGCAGTTTTATCAGCTCATCTGAATAGCTTGTTAAAGCTTTTATTATTTCCAACCTTTTTTTACTTGAATTGATGCATTTCTTCAGTGTTTTATTTATTTTAATCACCTCTTGAGTACATTAAATTTATTGTTTTTCTTGTAAATGATTGGAAGTCTTCTCTTGTACCAGAGTTGATGCTTGAACTGCTTTTTGCTGAACAGCTGCAGAGTCTTCCTATGTAGTGTTTTCTCTTCACTTCTCCAGTTTATTTTCTTTCAGGTTCACTAAACCTCTTTGCAAGCATCCAGGCAGTGTACTTCCTAGCCAGTAACTGAATTTTACCCAAGCTGACAATATCTTTGGCTGTTTTTTTTCTCCGTTCCTGTTTTTCACATTTGGAGAGCTGAAATTAAGCTGATCAGTGTACAACCATCTTGGAAGTCTCCTTTATTCTTTCTTTATGGAATGAACCATTTGTATAATTTATGGAATGCATTAATTTTACAGATTTTCATATTCATTCGTGTGGTTTAAAGAAAAAATAATTTTAGTATGTAGATGTGAATATTGCATGGAAAGAAAAAGAAAAGGGTGGAGCACTCCTTTTCTATACATAGAATGAAATATTTAATATGTATTTTTTGATGGTGGACGTTATAAAGGGGAAGTTCATAAAGCTTTCAGCAGTTGACCTTTGATAAAAGTCTACATGAAAAAGGAAAAATAGGTTAATATGTTTATCAATGGAGGATATCCAAGAGACCTGATGTTAATACTCCACTTCATGTTAAACGGAGAACCTCACGGGCCCTCTTCAGATGCAGTCCGGACGATTGGATGGGTAACTGTAAATTCACGCCAGGGGTATCACCTGTGTCCCTCTTGGACAGGGGCAATAGTGCTGATCATGGAAATAAGGGTAGAACTTGGCTAGGCTTGTAAGGGCCCTAGGGCCATTAGCCTAGTAACTTCCAATGATAAGTACTGGGAGGAAAGCAATGCCAACATTTTGCCTGTTTTGAAGGGTGAGTTAACAGTGAAATACTAGCCACCCAGTGTGGTGTGAACCATTTCTCTATATTAGATTGTCACTTTTGAAGTGACACCCTGACCCCCATATATACAAATGGGAAAGGGGTTGTGGATGGATGGATAGATATTTTTGTTAAGTTTAACTTTTCTGTAGATGCTACTGGTATAAAAGGAATGTTAAACAAACTGAAATTGATGATCTAAAATGTGAACAGTAATTGCATGCTGACTGTAACTCTGGTTTTCCACACACACTTCTTTTTGGCATTGATGGTGAAGATTGCAAAGGTATGTGTCTGTTTTGTGCATCTGTGTGTGATACTTCTTACTAACTGCTCCAAATAGTACTACATATGTCCTATAAAACACTCAGATTTTGATGCAGGCAGTGTTTCTACAAAAAGCTCTATGACATGCCTCTTGCCTCCCAAAACCCCAAGTAGCATTACTTGTTATCTTCCTTCCTCAGGGGTATGCTAGAAAACCAAAATATTTACTAAGAACAGGCCAAGATGGGAGACAAACATCTCTGCATTCTGTGATGCAACAGAAATCGGTAGAAGAGCAGTAAAGCCCTATTATACAATGACATTATAAAAGATAATGCATTTTTTTTACCTAAAAGAATAGCTAACATACCAATAATCTACCCATTTGTGGGGGTAATTCACTATTTACTCATGGTTGCCTTTGTGATCAAACAACACTGACATTGTGTAATTCCTGCATTACCCACACACAGGAGTGGATTATTGTTAAAAATGGAAGAAAATTGGAAATCTCTGTTTTTGTAGTCCGGAACTTGCATAGATTGAGTGATGAACTAAAATGTATTAACAACAGGTTACAACCTAAAATATTTAGAGAAAGAAAAAACATAGTTTCAGTGAGAAAAAAGAAAGGAACGTTTCCAAATGGAGCCTGTAGACAGTGCAGATTTGTTGACCCCATCTTTATTTTTTCAGTGCAGATGATAAATAGAGTATTTAACATCAGTGGTAGTTTTAATTATAATTCTAAAGGGGAGTGTAGTTTGTGAAGTGTGTAAGTTGTGAAGTTTTTTTGTTGGTAAATAGACTCTTAAGATTTTACAATGTGTATATCATTTATGCCATCAAACAAAAATGTGAATAATACCTGTGTAACTGTAGTTGTATTTAGAATTTTGTGTGTGTGTGTGTGTGTGTGTGTGTGTGTGTGTGTGTGTGTGTGTGTGTGTGGTGGGGGGGGTTAGGGATTTTGACAACTATTTGTAGACGAGGGGTTAGGGATTTTGACAACTATTTGGAGACGAGAACAGTATTTTGGCAATTGACTATGGGAGGCTAGCATGTTTCCCACCGGATTTAACACTAATAATCTGTATTTCTTCTTTCGGCCTCCGCTTCCCTACAGCATCTTGTTTTCCTGAAATAGCATATCAGCTGAGTCGCATACTGTTGCACGAACAACACATATTAGAAGACCTGTACTGCTTGCTATTTACCTTCTTGTGGTAGATGTACAGTTTTTTATTACTGCCGTTTCAGCCAGCCTGTAAGTTTTACATTGTTCTGTACTTAAGTAAACCCTGCTTTGGCAGGAAGCTGAGGAGAAACACCATGAGTGCTGCTACCAAAGCAAAGTAAACCCCCTAAATTTCCCACCAAGCAAGTTGAGAATTACCAGTGTAACCTCTTAGCTACTCACTCTCCACCTACTTTCCACTCTGGCCAATAATTGGCTTTAATCCACTGCAAATCTGCCACATTATCAGAAACCTATAATACATTCTTCTATCTAGTACAATTTAAAACACCCTTTTGCATTTATTTCATGTAAACCTTTCACTTCTCCATTGCAGGAGTCTCTAGTGCACTCTCTTGGATCTCACTCTGTGCATGTGCAAAGTGATAGTATGCTGCTAAGACACGAGAGTCTCTGTCCACATTGCTCATTTCCTGGTCCTGGATCTATGCTTTTTACACTCTCCTCACAATTTTTATTTCCTGTATACCACCTCTTCAAGCAAAGAGTACTACATCAACCCCCTGTACCTCCTCATAACCAAAGGTTTATATCTCAAAATATCCGGACTAAGAACTCCACTAAATTATAACAACTTGCATTGTAACACAACACACTTCTCATACTTGTAATCCATCATTCCACATTGCAACCAAAATGCTTCTTCCCTCAGTGATTCACTCTTAATGTTTCTTCTCTTTCTCAAACTAACATTCTCTCCATTAATACTTGTCTCTCATTACTTCATCTTTGTATAGCATAGAAGATAACCACTTAAAAAAAATCATCTGTTACCACCAAGAAAATACCAAAACCTCACCTCTAAATTCGGTATATTCTAGCACTCAGACTTGCGAGAGATGCACTTGCATATCCAAATTGGAAGCCATGCACTCTCTCTAGCCAAGACTGGTCAAGAAAGTCAGCACTTGCACCACACCATGTGGAACACATAGCCCTCCAGAACACACACCAGCACCGCCTTCACATAAAAATACCAACCACACACCCACCTTCGTGAAGGGTCTCCAGTAAAAATCTACCCAAACAGGAGGTTACCCAAACAGCAGAGACCTTCAAGGCAGAAACACACTCAACCACCACAACACAACACTAATCACGAGACACATAACTCTCCTAAACAGTGTGCCACTCAACCAAAGCCCCTAAGGCAAAACAGCATGCCCAACACACTAGTCATGGGTGACTTGATAGTGAGGCACACTGATGGTCCCACTCACTTGGTTGAATAAGGAGAAAGTAACAGTTGCCTGTCAGGTGCCAGGATCTGCCACAATGCATGCACTCTGGTCCCTCAACAACAGGTACAAATATGACTTTGTCATTGTAAATGTTGGTTTGAATGACCTGAGACGTACCTCCCTGGACTACATGAAAGAGACATGGGGGAGCTCTTGGATTATGTAGCCCAGGTGGGTATGACTGTAGCCCTGAGTAGCATCCTATCATCACCCAGAATGATAACACAATAAAAGCAGAAAATGATTGATTTCAGCAATTGGCTAACTTTCTGGTGTCATTCTAAGGGGATCCAGTATTTGTCTGCCTGGGATGACATGATTGACTGACCTTAATGCTTTGCCAGAGATGGCATGCATCTGTCACCCCTGGACTTCTGGATACTGGCCAAGGCTCTTGCCACCCCTATAGTGCCTTTTTAGGCGGTGTTCCAAAGACCAAATTACCAATGTAACCGCTACAAACAAATGCAGTCTGCGGGTCATGCTGCTCAATGCTAGAAGTTTAATTCTCAAAATGCAATCGCTTGAAGCACTCCTTAAAATGGAGAACATCGACATTTGTGCTGTAACAGAGACCTGGTTCAAGGCAGCAGAAAGCACCCCTGCACTACCAGGCCATAACTTATTCCACACCTTTCGGCCCCAAAACTTGGACTGAAGCTCAAAGGTGGTGGTGTTTCCATATTCATAAAGGATGCGCACACCTCCAGACTGGTAGCTGCACCTGAATTATCTCTGATGCGTTATGTTGGGCTAACATTGGGTAAGACAGCGATTCAGGTCGTAGCCTGTTATAGGTCCCCATCCATGTCCCAAGACTCACACACTACACATTCCTAAGCACCCTGAAGAATATTAGGGTCCAACCTAACACTCTCATACTGGGTGACTTCAGCTATCCCAACATTAACTGGGAAAACTCGTGTACCAATACACTTGCCCAATGTGTCCTGGAATTCATTAATTCCAGTGCCCTGGACCAGCTCATTCTTACCCCCACTAGAGATAGCAACATCCTTGACCTGGTCATTACTAACATGGGTGACTGTTACTCTACAACAATAGTCAACTCCTCGCTGGTTAGATTCGACCACAAACTAATCACCTTGGAAATACACACACACACACACACACACACACACACACACACACACACACACACACACATAACCACCATGAAAGACTTCTCCAAAGCTAACTTTGGGCTTCCATAAACAGAGGTGGCTAACTTCATGGCACCCATGCAAACAGAGAATAGTTGTATGACCACCGAATCCTACACCAATGCACTGTACGAACACATACACAAATGCATAGATCTTACCATACCCAATAGAACCAAGATGCTCTCCTCCAAAAAAAGGAAGTCAATCTGGTGGTCCACTGCCATAAGCAAACTCTACAACAGAAGGAGGAAACTGATGTGGAATAAGGTGAAGTCCCAAGAAGTTCCAAAACTGGAAAAAAGTTAAGATCCCTCACCAAATCCTCTAAAGCTAGCTATGAAAACAGAACTGCAGCAGATAGTAAAGACAACCACAAAGCCTTCTATAGTTATGTAAAGAATCTCCATGGCAATACCCAGATTTGCTCTGAGCTACTGCACAGTGGTACCTCCTATACTGAGCCAATATACTGGCTGGCAGACAGATTCATTGCCAACTTTACCCCCTCCCCCAGGACCAATTACAATACGGGTAGATTGCCAGGCACCCAGTATTACTGCTGCACAGGTTAAAACAGCACTGTCCAAGGCCAAGAATACAGCTTCTGTGGGACCTGACAATATACCTGGCTGTGTTCTGCATGAACTACAGAGTGAACTGGCACCTCACCTGTGTGCCCTGTTCAGTCCTAGCCTCAACTCCGGCTTTGTCCCTACTGAATAGCGCACTGCTATAGTCATCCCTCTCCACAAAGGAGGAGTGACTACAGACCCTGGGAACTATCGCCCCATTAGCCTGACAAGTCTGATATGCAAAGCTATGGAACTCCTCATCATGGACCTAATAAAGAAGGATATAGGGAATCTCCAAACTCTGGATCCCACACATGGCTGCTCATCTTGGTCAACTTCTTTGAGTCGGTCACCAGAGCTGTGGATGAAGGCAAGGTGATTCATACAGCCTACTTTGATTTGGCCAATGCCTTTGATACCATTCCCCACTCAGGAATCATAGAAAAACTCCCTAAGATAAGCATTAACTCCTATGCCACTAGGTGGATTGCAAACTGGCTCACAGATAGAACCCAAAGTGTGAAAGTAGCTGACTCCAAGCCAGACTCCCGACCAGTCACAAGTGGATTCCCACAGGGATTGATCCTGGGTCCTCTCCTGTTTGGTATCTACTTCTCAGAAGTCCAGGCCAACACAGAGGGACTCTGGCTGACATAGTTCGCAGACTATTGCAAGTTGGGAGCCATTATTAACTCCCAAAGTGATGTTTATATCCTACAGAAAGGCCTTACTGAGACTAACGATTTATGTCAGAACCATGGCCTTAAGCTCAATGCCAAATGTCATCAACCCCTTTGGGGAAAAACCCATTTCCCATGAATTACCACATTGATGGTAGTCCAATGAACACAGAAGGCGTTATAAGAGATCTTTGAACACAGGCTGACAGCAACCTCTCTTGATCAACACATTGCCACTGTGGTCAGAAGTCCTTCTCTGTGGCACATCTCATTACTAAAGGTTTTGCATCCAGGAAGAAAGAGGTCATTGTCTCCCTCTACTCTACGCTTCCTCATTAGGCCAGTCACCGAGTACAGTGCCCCATTTGGCATGTACCTCACTAAACACCCGCAACAACTGGAGTGGCCACAAAAGTACCTCACAAAGAGGATCCTAGGCCTTAAACACTTGTCCTATATATGGACAGACTCAAAACACTATTCTCTGTCTCAGATTTCCTACTTGGAGGCTATCTCTGCTTGACTTGCAAAGCTATGTCTGACCCAGCTCTGTTAGAAATGCTACATCTAGAGAAATCCCAGTCCCTTCGCACCACATGCTCTAGAGACCTCAGCCTCATTACCACAATCAATAGAATGTGTTGGGAGTGACAGGTTCATAACCCAGAGACTGTCCATGCTATGGAATAGACTTCCCATGCATGTCAAACCGAGCACCTCACTTGCCCTCTTCAAGAGAAATCTTGAGTGGATGGGAAATAGAAAATTCACCCCAGGGATCACTCCAGTGGCTCTACTTGACAGAGGCACTGGGAAGTAAGGTCAGGTGGCATGATACCAGGGTAATCCTATGGGCTAGGCTTGTAAAGGCTCAGTGCCATTAGCCTAGTACACACCTATGAGCCTATAAAGTTGCAATTCAAAAATCATGCACAAAAAGACCAACTCTTACTACCCAACAAAATGTGTACACCACTATCCTTCGTTACAGCTGATGTATACCCCAGTCCCCATACCTACACTCAAGCTCTTTCATACAACTCTCACTGTGAATGACAATGTGTAAAGTTACTAGGGTATCTCCAAAAAGATCTCTGAATTTCATGCCAGGGTCGCTATTGATGCACCTGATATCATTGCTGTCACTGGCACTAACACCATGTTAACAAAATGTTTCTCCCCCTATGCTATAGTATCATTTACAGCTGATTGAACATACACAAAAACAGGAGAATTAGTTGTTTTTTTTTCTACTTATTTCACATTACTATTGAAGCCTGTGCATACTGAAATCCTAATCTGTCATTTATAATGTGAAACAAATCTGTCTTGAAACTTTTTACCCTCAAACAATAATCTTTCCCTAGCAGAAGACCTTCTGTTCTGGATATGTTCCAGTATCAGCCACAAAACCCTAACCCTTACTCTGTTTATCAATGATTTGCAATACAACTCCTCTCTAAATTCAGTAAACCTGTATGGCTTCACACAGTTGAGTAGCTTTCCAACTAGTGTTAGTAAATTTGTTAATTTTATCCTTGACTGCATCAACAAATCAACCAGCAAATTTACTACCCTTGACTGGATCTTAACCAAATCTCCAGAAAGAATAATACACACTGGTACCTTCCTATACACAACAGCAATGAATTAGTACCCACAAATCCTCCCAATATATCTCAATTTCTATATCTAAAGATGTTTTTAAGCAACTTTATTCACTTAAGGCATACGTAAACATACATTAATAAGAAATCTAATGAATTTCGGTCCAAATATCTTCATCTCCTCACTCTATAAACTGAACTGTTGTCGAATATCTTTCACTAGATAAGAGTTGCATGTGGCAACTGTTTCATCTTCCTTAACACTTTTTTAAAGCCTCGCCCCAGTTAGAAAAAAAAGAGCCAAGTTCAACCCAGCTGTTGACGATTAAGCTTGGAAAATAGGGTGTACAAGCAAAAAAAATCACTCATCCAGAATTGCAGTCAACTTTGCAAGCTAACCAAAAAACTCCTTTAAGCTGGCAAGAGAAGATATTGCATCTCCTTTGAAGACTCCCAGTGCTCTAATCCTAAGTCCTTTTGGACCTCATTAACCCAATGCTTTCCCATATCTGAGAAACCAAAATGTAGCCTATAGATTCATCATCTATTTCATAAACTTGTTTTTTTGCACACACAGCAACATCCGTGTATGAAGCAACAGCACAGCTCACTCTCTCACTCACAGCAGTAGCTGTTACTGTCCTACCTATTCCACCTGGCTCCACAAATCCTGTATCCCTTGCCCTTTAACCAGTTTCAACAAAAACTATTGCAGCTCTTTGCCAGATGTAACCTTTCAACACTGCCCTCCAATAACCTTCCTACTGTTTACCCAAATCCTTCAAGTAAACTGATCTATAGCTGAAGCCACTAATACATGCAGTATGAAAGTATTTCTTCTATTCTTCCTCTTCACATAGTTGGGAATTCTACTGATGTGTCCAACTTCTGGCCAATTGTCATCCTATGCTCACTTCCTAAAATCCTAGAGAAGAGCATTCCCTGCAGAGTCCTTCAATTTTTTTCTTCCTAGCAACATTCTTTCACCCACCCAACACTGATTTGGTCCTTAGCACAGTAAAACTGCAGCCCTATTATCTTTCACTAGCACTGTTAACCAGGAAAAATTTAAAACAAGTTCTTCTATTTGATACAGTCTTAGATCTAAAGCTACTTCACACAATCTTTAGGCTTCTTCCTTCAGCTCAAAACTGGTTTTCCAGCTACCTCTGTAATCGTACTCCATGAAATGGCATACTTTTTCTCCCTAAAAATGAATGTTTTTCGGCTTTTCCCGGTTAGGGGTCGCCACAGCGGAACTCCGGTCCGCTAATGATTTGGCAGTGGATTTTTACGATGCCGAGCTGCCAGCCTGATGCCAAACCTTCAAAGAAGGCACACCCATTCACGCAGGCACCTACCTGCATGTCCTTAAACATCACTCGACTGTGGGGAGGGCATGTAGACTCCACACAGAAGGTGCTCCAGCCGAGAATCTAACCGGAGGACCTCTTGCTGTGAGGCGACAAGGCTAACCGCTGCACCACCGCGATCCAATACTTTCCCCCTTGCACCTGTTTATATCTGCCAGAGTCTTGAGTGCAAAGAAGCCGAATGGCAATTAAGAACTAATGCACTAGGACCAGAAGGGGTGAATGATCACATTTCCTTGTTCGTTTTTTTTTTTTTTTTTTTTTTTTTTTTTTGAGGATGAAAGCACTCCAATATTAAAATGTTTTTATATTGGTATATATTGTTTTACTCTTGCACTAATTTTTATAATTTACCTGCGGTGGTGGTGCTGTGGGTAGCGTTTTCGCCTCACAGTAAGACGCTGTCCGGTTCGATTCTCGGCTAGAGCGTCTTCTGCGTGGAGACATGTGTGAATGGGCGCACCTTTGTTGAAGGTTGTGTGTCAGGGCTGGTAACTCTGCACGTAAAAATCCACTACCAATCATTAACGGACCGGAGTTCCGCTGTGGCGACCCCTAACCGGGAAACGCCAAAAGACACAACAACTAATTTTTATAATTTAAGCCATGGGTAATGACTTTTTTATCTGACTTTATGGTTAACTACACAATTATTTAACCCAATAGGTTTTTCCCACGGTAATTATTAGTAATTAAATGTGGAGAATAGGGTAGAAACTTGATATAAATATTCAATTAAGTGTGTATTGTTAAGAAGCCCCGTAACCTGGTGAGACGAAAGTGCTTAGTTCAGTCGTTTGTACCAAGCTCGTTTGTGTGTGTGGTTATTAAAGTTGCCTGCTTTTAACCTTGGTGGCTTGTGGCTCAATTTTGGCTTTTTGGTTGACATCCATTTTTTAAGCTTTGGGAGTGATACCAGCGGTGGTTGTTCATCTTGGTGGATATCTGCCAGAGTTGAACAATGTTCCATTCTTGGACTCCTTCTTCTATTTAATCTATTAATCATTTTACCAATGCCTTATCTCGTGCAATTCTCATTCATTATGCCAGTGATGCAACTCTAATCTGCTCTGCCTACTTGCTATCCTATCTGTAAACTCTTCAAGAAACATTTTCCTCCATGGAGTCCTGGCTCTTACTCTCAACTGCTGCCAAATCTAAGCAAAACTAAAAGCCAGCTCTTTACCTTATGTCTTACACTCATTATAAGTCTTTACTTTCACAGTCATTACCTTCAGTAACATAACAATCAACTCCAAATCCTCTCACAAATAAACTGTAGTTGTTACTCTTGTTGTGTCTTAAGGCTTTTCCTGGTTAGGGGTCACCACAGCGGAACTCCAGTCCGCTAATTATTGGCAGTAGATTTTTACGTGCCGAGTTGCCGGCCCTGACGCACAACCTTCAACGAAGGTACGCCCATTCACGCATGTCTCCACACAGAAGACGCTCTAGCTGAGAATCTAACAGGACAACGTCTTACTGTGAGGCGACAATGCTACCGCAGCACCAAAGTATTCAGAATGCAATTAAAAGAATTGTAAAGCAGGCTTCTGTTCAGGGTCCCTAATTTTCTCTTCCTCACTCTCCCATAAACATAATTTCTTCTGATCTACTGTGTACCCTGCACTGTATTTCTCCTGTAATCACAAATCCTAACACACAACACAGATTAAAAAAAAACAAAGCAGTGGTATTACAAAATTGCTAAATTTGCTACTAAGACACCCAATTCCACCCACCAAGGCTTAGCACTAAGAAACCTAAACTGGCTTGAATTCCTAAACCTCCTTGGGCTGTCAGTTAAAATATGCCCATAATATACTCCACTCTCCTGGTAAACATCCCTCCTTCACTTCCTTACTACACTGGTACATCCTTTCTGGACCTCTCTTCTCTTTGGATACAAAACTACTCTTAGTCAAAACATCTTGCAATACTTTTGGGGACTTCCTATATTCTGCATTCATATCTAAGATATGGAACTCCCTCCCTTTTGCTATAAGACCGCTTTTATCCTTTAACACTTTCAAAAATAATTTAAAGATTACCTGTAGAACTATTGATCTGTTCTCGCTCATCTGGCTGAATCCTTACTCACACCCCCAACACCTTAATTCTCTACTCTGCATCATCCCTGGATCCTCCTGTATGACCTTACGATTCAGTTTGTCTTCTCATTCAGTTTTCTCTCCATACACCCCTCATCACTAACTTCTATTCTCTTTTCCTGTATGTAGTCTACTCCTTCCTGTGCTCAGTACTCTTCCTCATCCCCCTCTTCTCTTTTCTAATTTGCAGTTTAATTTTCCAAACCGCCCTCTATCTACACCACCCCCTCCTTACACCTCTCAATTTACTTCCTTCCCTGTCACAGCCTGACATATTTTCCTCTCTGTTACACCACTCCTAATACTTTTTTTTTCTCCTTGCCCCATCCTACACCACTCCTAATACTTTTTTTTTTCTCCTTGCCCCATCCTTTCAACTTCCTTCTGTTATTTCTGATTTTGGAATCTTCTCTCATCTCTACTTATGATGCTGCTTACTTAATTTGGAAATATAAAATGTACTCCCACTTCTTTTATTAATATTTTTGTCTGTAAATTTTATTTTATTTGTACTTCTCAAATTTATGTAACTTCCAATGTTATTGCTGAAGCATTTCTCCTCTGGCCTCTGCTGAAAAGGGGTCTTGTATGACATGGTTGGGATTATCCCAGTTAAGAAATGAAATAAATACATTTTAAATGTACTTTAAATTTTAGAAGTGTATATTCAAAGTGAACGTGTGTGTGCTGTTTTTTTAATAGCAGCTGAATGTGCACTGATCTCAAAAGTTATCGGTTGACTGCCAGTTGTATAGAGTTTTTTTTTTTAAATATTTAAATGCTTATGTTAGTGAACATTTTATTTCTAAAGGCTGTAATAGTAATAATCTTCATCTGTTTCCGCCCTCTCCACTATTAAACAAAATGTATATTTTATTCAGCTGCTCTTACTGTAACTATCTTCTACCTTTATTAACTTAGTTTGCTGTACTGTGTAAGTGTTCAAGTGCTCTTATTATGCACTTATTACTGCTTGCTAGTAGCCCAATTAAATTGTCTGCTATTCTAAGCATCTTAGTTTTAGCACTTGTGGTTCAGGCCCGTTATTTTACATTTAGGGTTTTTGTGGACAAACCCTAATCAAACCCTGCTCTCCATAAGTCCACCAAGTATTCAGAGCACTATGTCTGGATAATTCATATCAGTTTCCCCTGCCAGCCTGGTTGACGTGGGCATACTGAGACAGTGTAGCAACTGCCTCATGTTCAGACAGTCCCCTTCTAGCACGTAATTCTTCTACTTGCGAGAGATGCATCTACATCAGTAAGCTGGAATCCATGCCCTCACACCACAGTCAGTACTCCTGACAAAGAGATTGCCAGCACAAAACCACAGCACCCACATCAGTCATACACCCACCTGTGCAGGGGTCCTCAACAAAAACTTGCCAAAACAGAGACCCCCCCCAAAACATACTCAAACATTCCACACACAACAATCACATCCCACACAGTAGTCAACACACCAATGTTTCATAAACACAGCCCATTACGCATAATGATAAATCAATACAGCCCATAAGGCATAACAATAAACCAAACATACTAGTCATTGGCGACTCAGTAGTGAGATACACTGATGTCCCCCTCATCAGGCTTAACAAGGAGAAGGTCACGGTCAGCTGTTTGTCAGGTGCTAGAATCTGCCACATCACGCACACACTTAAGTCTCTACACAACGGGTACAAGTATGACTCTTGGCATTGACCATGTTGGTGTGAATGACTTGAGATGTACCTCTCTGGACTATATGAAGAGAGGCATGATTGAACTATCAGAGTATGTGCTCCAGGCAGGTATGACCCTAGCCATAGCAGCATCCTAGCTTCACCAAGAATGATACCACAATACCAACAAAAAATGATGGACTTCAACAAATGGCTTAGTTTCTGGTGTCTTTTCAAGTGGATCCAGTAACATGTCTGCCTGGGATGACATGATTGCCTGGCCTGCTTTGCCAGAGATGGCCTCCACCTGTCACCCCTGGGGTTCTGGATCTTGACTAAGGCTCTTGTGTTTTTTTAGGTTATGTCCCAAAGACAAATCTTCCGACATATGATCTGTCAAAAAGAAAATTGAAGGTCATGCTGCTCAATGCTAGGAGCCTTAACCTAAAAATGCACTCACTGGAGGCTGTTCTCGCACTGGAAGATGCCGATGTCTGTGAAATCACAGAAACTTGATTCAGGGCTGCAGAGAGCACCCCTGCCTTACCAGGCTATATCTCATTCCACACTTTCTGACCCCAAAATGAGGTCTGAAAGACTAACAGTGGTGGAGTCTCTCTCTTCATTAAGGACAAGCACACCTCCAGACTGGTTTACCAGCATGACTGACTGGAATTACTCCAGGTGCAACTGACACCCATCCAAGTTATAGCCAGCTATAGACCCCCTTCCATGACTCAGGACACCCACTCTGCCTACCTGGACCTACTTGACTCAATCAAGGTGCCCCCTAACAACCTGGTCCTTGGTGACTTCAACTACCCCACCATAGATTGGGTGAACTATTCCTGTTTTAATGCACTTACCCAGTGATTCCTTGACTTCATCAGTTCTAACACACTAGACCAGCTGGTCTCATCCCCCACAAGGGGAGATAACATACTGGACTTGGTTCTCACCAACATGGGCGACCACTGCACCACTCCCATGGTATGTTCTTCCCTGTTGAGATCAGATCGTCTGTCTGTCTCATTCGAAGTTTCTATCCCACCCAACCTCTCCCCAACTGTGACCTGGCTAAAAAAACTTCTCAAAAGCTGACTACAACCTCTTAAGGGAGGGTATCAGCAGCTTCACACCACTGCCCCCCTCAGAGGATGCACACAACTATTTTGAACAGTACGCCAGTGCAGTATACAAGCACCTGTACAACTGCATGGACTCCGCCATACCCAACAGAGCTAAAAACGCGCTCCTCAAGGAAACACAAATCTGTCTGGTGGACATTCTTTATCAACAGTCTTTACAGTAAAAGGAAGAAATTGTTGTCCAAGGGTAAAAAGGAACAAATTCGAAATTGGAAAAACTCCCTCCTCCGCCTCAAGAAACAAATTAGATCACTAGTGAAAACCTCTAAAGCCAATTATGAGTTGAAACTAGCCTCTGAAACAAAGGGAAACCACAAGTCCTTCTGCCCCCCCCCCCAAAGGCCCAGTTGACATCCCTGATACTTGTCCCACACCTCACATCTCCGTAGATAAAGTGTTAAAGGCCCTATCCAAGGCAAAGAACACAACTTCCCTGGGACCTGATAATATCCCAGGCTGTATTCTGCGCCATCTCCAGCAAGAACTGGCTTCGCTATTGAGCACCCTATTCAACCACAGTATAATAACAGGCTTCATTGCAGCAGAGTGGAGAACATGCCACTACACACAGGTGATGCCACTACTGACTGTGAAGTCATGGAGCATATTATTGTGGCTGTCAAACAAAGAAGTCATGGAGCGTATTCTTATAGATCTCATAAACAAAGACATAGGCATTCTCCAAGCACCACTTAGTTTCTGATTTGTCAGGGCAAATCTTCCCTATTGAACCTAGTTGACTTCTTTGAGACTGTCACCAAGGCCCTGGATGAGGGAAAATCAGTACATACAACTTACCTTGACCTGGCCAAGGCTTTTGACACAATCCCCCACTCTGGCATCATCTAAAAGCTAACACAACTTGGTGTTAATCCCTAACTCGTCAGATGGGTAGCCAACTGGCTCACAGGACCCACAAGGTCAAAATAGGTGCCACCACCTCTGACAGCAGACTTGTCACTAGTGTTGTTCCCCAGGGATCTGTCCTGGGACCCCTACTGTTTGGCATCTACTTCTCAGAGGTCCAAGCAAATACAAAGGGCCTGTGGCTGACCAAGTTTGCAGATGACTGTAAGTTGGGTGCTGTCCTTGACTCCCCAAATGATGTTAACATACTGCAAGGGGGTCTCACAGCTACAAATAATTGGTGCCAATGTCATGGCCTATGCAAAAAAATGTGTTATCATACCAGTCAGCAAAAACACGGCCCCCACTGATTACCACATCTAGAGCAATGGTGAGAGACCTGGGTACTCGGGTTAACAATAATCTCACATATGACCATCATGTGGCAGCAGTCATCAGAAAAGCCTTTTCCTTGGTTCATCTCCTAAGTGAAGTGACTGCATGCAGAAAGAGGTTATTACCTCTCTGTACTCCTCCCTCATTAGACCTACAATTGAGTATAATGCCCCGTTTGGTATGTAACTCTCTAAACACCTACACCAACTGGAAAGGCCACAGAAATATCTCACAAAGAGAATATGTGGCCTCCAACACCTGTCCTATGTGGACAGGCTCAAATCACTGTCCGTCTACTCTGTATCATGCAGATTGCTCAGAGGTGATCTGTGTCTCTCCTACTAGAGATGCTCCATATCCGTGAGTTAACGCCTTGTGAATTACCTGCTTGATAGGCTTAAATCGAATATGTGACATCAACAAAACAGGTGTGTCTCCCATAGGCCGTCCCATTTCTGAATAGACTTCCCGTACATGTTAGAGTACCTCACCAACCCTCTTCAAGTGCAACCTTGATGAGTGAATGGGAAACCACAAATTTGTCCTCGAGGTTCCACCTTTGTCCCTCATTGACAGGGGCAACAGGTGCTAATTAAGGTTTCTTTTTTGGGGATAAACTCTTGACCAGGCTTGTAAGGGTGACTGGGCCATTAACTTAGTAACCTCCTATGATAATGAAAGGGATAAAATGCTTAATTATTTGCATATGCATTTTGATTTTTCAGTTTAGTTGCACTTTCTGCTATAGTTAAAGACTAATTAAAATGAGTAAGACCTGATGTGTTATATGGTAGTGATATTTGTGTGCCTAGATGCATGATTACCTTTTCTGATGCTCATTTTGTATGTGCATAGGAATCTGCCTAGTAATGAAGGAATGAGTCTCCCACTGTCTAGGTTCAGGCTAGCTAGGACTCTCTCGGACTGCACTGAACTGGTAACTGGCTAGGAGACAGATTTCCACATGGCTCAAAATGGAGCCTCCTACATTTGGCCATCAGCGTAAATGTTTGAATCAATCCTGTTGTAACCCAGCTGCTGACATCTGTGATCCTTAATACCTGTCAAATCCCATTCCCCCAATTGCTGGTATTTCTTTTGCTTGTGTTGATCCAGATGTTAACTGCATCTTATGCTACTGGTCTCCAAATCTAAAGGTAGCTTTCCTTGCATGATCTCTGAAATACTGTAAACTCCACAAAAGGCCATTAAATACTTCATCCTGAATGACCACACTTATAATCTGAGCTGTATACCTTCCCTCAATACCCCCAAATCATTTAATGTTTGTCCCTGGATCCTTAAAACTGTCATCACCCCTTGTCTCCATTACAGGCCATATAGCCTATTTTTCACCAGGAATGCTTGAGTATCCTGGCATCCATAGACCTTCTTATACTAAGTAATTGCTGCAGTGTGTGCACTCTTAATGTGGCTGTATGATGCAGAGGGACCTGGATGACTTTGGTTCAATTAACTGCTTGAATACCGAAGAACCATACAGGGGCAGAGAGAGAAGAGTCTAGAGGCATGGCCTACTTACTTCTGCTGGGGGGGGGTTGCAGCTGCTCAGCAAGCAAATGGAGTGGTACAGTTTCACTAGTAGAGATCAGGAAAATAACCACCTGTGTTTGAAAATAGAGGACTACTTTCTGCAAATTCCTTTGCAAAAGTGAGGGATGACCAACTCAGGCAGCCTGTTGCACATCTCCTTTACTTGTGAAGCCAGGTTTCCACAGGGAGTAAAGCTTAAAGGTGAATCCCAAACGCTCATGATGGCTCCTCCTGATTGAGCCATGCCATTGTGATTAGTCAGCAACCCCCCCCCCCCCAATTATTTCCTTGAGATTTATCTCCAGTTAAATGATGATAACTGTACTACTGGCTCAGGCCACTCCCCCCCCTTGCCTTCATCCAGATGAATTGTGATATGTAGTTCCTGTATAATGTTCCTGTTCTAGGATGTAGTGACTATTCTATAATTAATGAACCTAAATCAGTTTAGTCCGTGTCCACTGGTGCTGCAGAAACCTCTGGTCATTTGCTTGTGGTACCAACCGCTTTAATCTTTTTCACTGAAATGAGACTATTGAATCAACAGTGGCATTACCCACACCTTGAATATGCTTTGCTTTGTTGTTAATGTTGTCATACACTTACTAGCAACACTATCATGAGATACCAATCACTACCTGTTCTCACAAACTGACTGTTCTGCAGACTAAACAAATCCACATTCTATTCGAAACCTCACCACAACAATAAATTGGACGTGCTGGAGGGTAGAGTCCTGTCCCAGAGACTTCCCATGCTCTTTAACAAGATTCCAATCTACATTAGGCAGAGCTCCTCGCTAACACTCTTCAAGATAAACCTTGACGAGTGGATGGGAAACAGTTTACCCCAGGAATCACTTCAATGGCTCTGCTGGACAGATGTACAGGGAACTAATCTAAGGGGGCAGCGAAAGCCAATGCATTCTGGCTAGGCTTATAAATGCCTTCGGGCAGATAGCCTAGTACCTACCTATGAAACAAAATCTGACAATTTTGCATCTTCTCTAGAATCTGTATTGCCACCACAAATGAGGGGGGAGGGTACGGGGACTCAGTTTGTAACTTTTACTCTCAGTGCATCAGGCATGCTGTACTTGTAGCAAAAGGCTGACCAAACTAGTTATCAAGAAATGCAGATCTCTTGAACATCACATTTGTACAAACACATGAGACTTTTGTTGCATTACGTTCTTCCACTTGCTTATTGGCAGTTTTGCAAGAGTGTTTTGCCTTTCTGACAATGACTGGGTAGTTTTTGCTGCAGTTTAGACTCGGATCATTGTACATGAATCTCAAGTGTTTGTGCAAATAGGATGTTCAAAGGAATAATCTCTGCATGTCTTAAATTGACTAGATTGGTCAATTCTGCTAGGCAGTGCTTGATGAAAGATGGAAAAATGAGATTTTTGCGTCTGCAAAAACCAAACAAAAGCATGCCTTGTAGTTGCACTGTCAGTTTGCTGGGAGTGCTGTGGATGTAATAGAAATCTCAGCAGAGGATTTGAACACGTGGTTTGTCCACTTTAATAATTTTGTTTTGATGCCTTGTACTTGATAGGAAAAGGATTGAATTTTTTGAGCATACTCTTAATTTTGATTTGTTTGATTCTCAGCTAGAGCGTCTTCGGCGTGGAGACATTTGTGAATGGGCGTACCTTCGTTGAAGGTTGTGCGTCAGGGCTGGTAACTCGGCACTTTAAAAATCAACTACCAATCATTAGTGGACCGGAGTTCTGCTGTGGTGACCCCTAACCGGGAAAAGCCGAAAGACACAACAACAACTCTTATTTTGATTGGATTATCAAAGACAGTTTCTATGGCAGATTACTGATGTTGAGCATGATTTTATATGTAAATATAATATGGTGCTTCCAGATGCAGTTCTTGCTTTTAAGCTGTTTAGATACTGCACGCTTAAATGTAAAAAAAGTTAAAGCACAATTCTGGAGAAAGGGCATTAACATAATTCAGGACGGGAACTTGTTGAGAACTCACTGGTACTTTGTGTTAGTGTTAAAACTGTAAGTCAGTTACAGTAAAAAAAAAAAATTTAAGCAAATTGAGCTTACCCTTTTTCTCAGTGTTATATGATCATTGAACTAATATGTATACTTTGGATGATGTGGGGGTTTCACCCCATATGGGGGTTGCAAGGGGGGGTTTCACCCCATATGGGGGTTGCAAGGGGGGGTGTGCTCCTAGCAAAACACATTTTGCTTTTGGCTTGCTAAAAAAAAGTTTTCAGCTGAACTGTTTGAGTATTTGAAATGTTAAGTAAGTGGATTTAGTAATCAACTCGAGATAGCCCTTGTTGGATAAAGAGCTTCACGAGACTTATTACTAGCTATGAATCCACTAGATGTATTGGGGAGATCAAAATATGCTGCACATTGGAGCATCTGTTACTGAGCTAAAGACTGTCTAAACAGAGGTGAGAAGATTAAAATAACTGAGAATAATGCCGATATTGAAAAACAAATCCATCTGTTTCTGTAGTCAAACATTTTGGTCAAAACTTTATTTGATAGAGTACATTTCAAAACAAAGAGTTTTGTAGTCCAATCTTTTGGATTGGCTGTGAATGATACTCTCTGCACACACCCAGTTTGTGGCGATAAATGATTAGACCGCTTCAGTAGACCATGTCAGATGAGGAGAAAAAGACAGGACTTTAAATTTTGGTGGTAGAAGAATAATACACTCCAAGAGACTGGAAATACCAGTGAAAACAAGACCAGTTAAGTGTAATATTTTAAACAGAATTGGGGTAGCTGTTTTGCTGAGTGAAAAGCCTTAAAAAAAGGTAGAAAAATTCCCAAACATGGAAAATGACCAAATCGATGATGTTTAAACAACCAGTGACTTGTATTCACTGGCTGTGGACATTGAGTGAACATTCTAGATAAAGACCTTAAGAGTCACTGTGACAACTTTTTCATAATGTCATAGAATATGACCAGGGAATAGATTAAAACGTTTTTTAAAGAAACTGCACTTTCAGCCTTGATATGTTTCTGTGGGTGGGCTCCAGGAGCCTAATTTGTATTTAAAGAAAAAAGGACCTCTCCCTAATGTATTTCTGTCTCAAGCTATTGCTCACAGTTGTGAGATTTGCATGACAAAGCTGTAATGCCTGAACCAGTGACTCTTGAATTTGTTCTTGACATTATTGCATTAACATTTTAGACAAATAGACTTCCAAGATGGTTGCACAGAAGGTAGCAGATTGATTAGAGCTCTCAAAGTCTGAAAACTGAGAAGTTGCTGTTTAAAAGCTAGTAACATTTATCAGTTTTTTTGTAAAATTCAGTTGTAAGCTACTGACTACACTGGCAGGATGCATCAACAAAGCAATTAAAAGTTTCAGCTTTAGTACAGGAGATGGCTTCTAGTATTTATTTAGTTATACTTTTACCAGATTAGTCCAATTCAGCTAGTGATGACTTTTCAGTGTACAGTTGAAGTGGTATTCATACTGACTTAGGAAAATTTGGCCAGGGCACCACAGAACTTCACATACACGTTTTGCTAAGTACCATGGAGACTTTCCTATACATCAGCTCCGAAAGATGGCACCTCTTAACATCTCATCCAAAGGACGGCTTTAGAGTGAAAAAATTAAATGTACCAAGAAGTATTTTAAAATAAGAGACCCTGGAAGAAAATATATAAATTCAAATGATAAAAAGATGAAAAAATAGGAGAAGCTTTAAGAAGAAATTCAGATGAACCAAAAAAACTGCAGAAATCACAGGTTGAAATTAAGGGAAAGATTTGCTTGCTGAGCATGAGCCTTATCGAGAAGAACTGTTTAAAAAATTAGAGCACATAGACAACAGAAATCTTTCTACTATACTAGAAAATTTGCAAGGAATAGACTATTTTGAAAGTGTAAATAAGCAACTGAACTGATGTTCATAGCAGGATTGTGTAGTGCAGATTTTGTGTATGCTTCAAATCTGGTCATGAGAAAGCAACCAACGTTTGTGTTGCTAAAGATGTGATCACACAAGCAGAAAGATCTGCAGAAGGGAACAGTATTAAAAATGCGGACACCAGAGTGTTTGTGGAAAAATATTTCACTGTGCGTCTGGTAGAAGAGAAGCCAGTTTATCTTTGCAATCCAGGGATGCTGAGGGACAGATGTGATTCACGTTATTATAGCCATATGTCTTCAGAATGTTTGTTTTCCTGAAGGGCCAAAGCAATTTAAAAGCAGAAAAGGCTAAGGAGTCGAAAATGTTTAGCCAACAGAGTGAGACAGCAAGCTGATAGAAGCTCTGCTTCTCAATCTTCTGACAAACATGGCTCATGTTAATGGTTTTGTTGGATAGTTTCCTCTGTCATTCCAAAGGAAATGCTTGAATGACTGCAGAATTGCACAGGCTGTGACTAGAACTCTAGTACCGTTGAGTCGAAATGAGAGACTGATATTGGGAGGTGATGATGATCCGGAAGAAAACCAACGTGCAATTACTGAATATTTTGGAGAACTGTAAAGCATTCATCCCATTAGATGCTGTTCAGATATGAACTGTTCTGCAAAAGCCTGGAAAGTTGATGTGTTAAACTGGCAGAAGAACTCTGCAGAGTAAACCCTACTTTATATCATTAAAGGGGGACTGAAGAAGAGAATTAACAAAGTAAATGTTTTGTTTCTATAAAAATTGAATTAAGTAAATTGCACATTATATTGTAAAGCAATTCAGTAAAGTATGCAGTCAGAGGTATTGTGAGATGGGGATCCTGTGATTGCTATATATGCTAATTTTTCATAATTGAAATATCCAGGTTTCGTGCTGTATTAACCTCTTTCCATCTCTTTATCTTAAGGTAAATACAATGTTGTGATCTTGTGTTGCTGGAAGTATAACAGTAAATGCATAATATTTTATGCAGAATTACAACAATTTCTCCTGTTTTTATAGTGAGTGTATATTTAGTATATTTAAGCAAATGTGCTTGACAAGAACAAGAAATGATGAAAAACATGAAAATTATAGCTATTTATCGCATTAGCAAAGTCAGCTACTTATTTTTCAATTAGCCCCTTTTTAGTGGGAGATGAGGAGCAAACAAGTGCAAGCAATTTATCATGAAAGGTCTGACCTGTTACAGGAGTAGTTGCCTTCCCAGCTGCCCAAGTACTTTTCTGTATAACAGTGCAACATTTAGTTTAAGGGTAACAAACTTTTTTTCCTAAGCCAAAAAGGTAAAATGCATTTAAAGTCTTCAGAGTTTTTCACATTCAAGAGAAGGACATTTATTCAAAGACAAAACCTGTAATCAATCCCATTTACAAAGGCTGCTAACGTGCGCTTCATCTCATTAGTTCATTGGTGCAGACATCTATTTTTGAGTTACCTGCCCCTATTTAGAGGGAAAACTTCCTTTTTAGAATTATCCACCAGATGTTAGCATGCGCATGTAAGATGCAAGTTTGCAATGTATTCAAATAAACTATTGTGTATAATATGTGGAAGTATTCGATTTCTAACAGAATGGTTGGTTGGCTGCTTTTATAAATATTAACATGGACTATAAGTGGTCTTGGAAGTGTAGATAAAAGCAAAGAGTACTTTGTTGTATTAAGAAGTGGCAGTATTACAGAAAAGACATTTGAATAGAAATGAGCATGTAAATTTGACAAAGCATTTCAAGATGGACATTCATCAGAGTTTGAGGGACAAAGGAAAAGGTGAATAATACTGATTGAGGGGCTCCAGTAGCTGTAGAAGGGGGTGATTTGTGATGGTAAGGGGTTTGGTGGGGCTGTCCACCCAGTGGTGTTGACATTGGCTCTAACTGTCACTGCTGAAGTGACACCCTGACCCTATGTATAAAAATGGGGGGAAAAGGGGGATGTTGATGGTTGGATTATGCTGTGTGTATTTCACCTAAAACTATTTATTATGGAGCTTAAAAGAATTTGGGGAGGAATACTATGCTTTTAGCAGGTAGCATTACTTATGGGTTTGGACTGGTACCTGATTTGCAATAGTGAAGATTTAGCAGGGGGACCTAGAAAGGAAAACACAGCACAAGAGGGTAGATTTTTGAAGTATATAAGAATATTTGGTGTGGAATATGTGAATTTATTAGCGGGAACTCTGACAGAATTTGTTCCCCAAGATACAATGACTGGGCTAAACTGGAAAGAAATTATATCTTGCAGGAACATTTAATTGAAAGCATTCAAACCTATTCAATAACTCTAAAAGATGTGGAGAGACTTTCCTACTTGTCTGTTAGAAAGAGAGGAATTTAAGGAATGGGTAGTGGATATAATTCTAGAGTTATAAGGGCCGATTATTATTGCTTCAGAAGGGATAGCTATTGAGTTGGTTAAAATGAAAATGCAGATTAAAACATGATAGTAATGGGAGTTATTTAGAGGGGTTAACAAAGGATATGGTATTGCAGAATAAGGGGAATAGAACAATAAGAGGAGCAACTTCAGAGAGCTAAAAGGAAAAGGGAGTGTTTGGATGATATGGTTGAGTTTAGAAAGGATGACTGTCAACTCATGATAAGAACGAGTACAAAAACATTTAGCATATCGACTTAGACAACAAAAAGTAAGTGTTGTATCCAAACTTGGGGAGCCTGTGACGAACAAAAGCCAGACACCCTACTGAGGTAATAGAGATTTTTAGGAAAATGTGTAATTAGAGGAATGGGGAACCAAGAAAAAACACAAATGGAAATTTTATAAAAGATTTATCTTTTTCTGAAGATGTGGCTCAAGAATTTAGTAGCTACAATAGGAAACTATTGTACACCACTGTTTTTTTTTATCTCATCAAATGGGAAGTCTTCAGGAACAGATGGTGTTCTTATAGAAATATTAAGACAAGGCTGGATTATCAGCATCTTGGAAGGAGGATGTATTGGCTGGATTACCCAAATAGGGTAAAGACCCTTCAGTTCTGGTTTCATATAGACCTGTTTCAATTTTAGACAAAAAACATGACTATAAAGAGTTTAGTAGCTGTGACTGTTACAAAGTTGATAATATGGACCAGTGTGGTTTTATGGAAGCAGGCAGACATTTGACAACATTAACACAATGATGGTAACCCAAAGGGAATCATAATTTAAGAAAACATCTCTATTGTTGGTAGGTCTCAATGTAGAGAAATCCATTCAGTGGAGTCCGATAGGATTTTAAGTAAGGCAATGGTAGATTTGTATTCCCTTTTAGAATAATATGGTTAATAAAGAGGCTATGTTTAGGTGGGTCTGTTTGGCTACTGAAAACTACAAAACTCAAACGGCAAAATATCGAATATAAAATGGTGAAAGGGAAAATTATCAGGCAAAGACAGCAGCAAAAAAATAAATAAATAAAAAAATACATTGAATGGCCATAGTCGGCCAACATCCCAAACAACCAAGCAAGGTGGGGGGCTGCACCCCCACCCCACCCCAACTTTATATTCCAACTCTGAGATCAAAAGAGGGCTAAGAGTAATAATGTCCTTAAAAAAAAAAAAAAAAAAAGAAAGTGCATTTGGTAAATACTTACTTTGGGATAGAATAATCAACCTTTTTAAGCTTTGTTGGGTCAGATGTTCATTCTCTTGTGCAGCTGGGAATTTGTTTCTATGCTGTGATATTTGAACCGTTTGAAACTATGTAGAGATTTTTGGCAAAAGTTTAAAATATTTCCATGGAATGAATTTGTATGTATTTCTAGGAACAGTGAATGTCATGAAAATAACATTGGTGCAGTTCTGAGCAGACATTTTGTCTGGAAAAGACATTAAAATGACTTTGAAACTTTGTACATGTATGCATTCTGTTGAAAAAGATGTATGTTACCAAAGTGTGCGTACTAGGGTGCTAGAGTTTTGGGTGACTTTATCAGAAATTGAAAATCTTTTGAAACCTATTTCTTATATTAATTATTGAAGGATTATGGGGTACAATGAACTATAGTGAATATCAAAAATTGTGGTTTTACTGTGCAGCAAGTTTTGTCAAAACCTCTATCCATCTCAAATGTAGTCTCTCTTCACACAACACCCAAAGTCCTACCATCCCCACACAGTCCTACCATCCCCACACAGTTTAATTCCTACTTTATACAATCAATATTTTCTGTCTTGGACATTAACACATCACTCTACCCCTTGTCCAATCAAAATCACCCACAGTTCTTCAGTATTAGTCCAGTACCCACCTCACTCATAAGGAAGTTGCTCCTTAAACTAAAACTACTTCTGTAGCTGTAGACCAGCTACCATCAGACCACCTAAAAATTGCTGCATAAGTCATAGCGATGTTCATCGTGTTTCACTGTTGCAGTCATGACTGTAGGGTTCTCCCCTGCCGGCAGGCAGTCCTCGGTCGGCCAGAATCCCAAAGTCTGGGTCCGGCGTCGGCTGTTCAGCCATGCTCCCTGACGTCAGAGCTCCAGGAGTACAAAGCTGACAGCCGACGCCATGTTCTCCAGTCTTTCTTGCCGTGCGGTGATAGCAGTTCGCAAGTGCCGGTCGGCTGACTCCTGACAATTTTTTTCTGAACGAACTTCAGTCCGAAGACTTTCTTCTCCTACTCAAAGCTAAGTACCCCGTTGGGGAAACTTTTTCCTTGCTCCAGTCCGATGTCAGAAAAAATTAATTGTATTTCATGTGGGAAGCAAATACCTCATAAGGATTTTCATTCTTACTGTATTCCTTGCTTAGGCCGTGACCACGACGTAGCTAGTTGTCGGTTTTGTGCTAGATTCAATCAACGAACTATTAAACGAAGGTACGATTTTGCATTTCATTACTTCAGTAGGCGTTTTAATTACAAAATGTTGTCTGATACGGTTCTGGCTACCGGAGTTCACAAGCGACGCAAGGACAAAGACAGGCCTCAGAGGTCCAAATCAGACGATATTGTTCAAGCAGAGCCAGCATCAGGTTTGGCCGTCGTCAGTGAGGTGCTTTTGCAGCCCCTGTCGTCGGCCATTTCGGAACCGATGGCCGAAACGGACTCCCACGAGGAGCCAACTAGGTCTTTGAATATTTCTGTTGCAGGACCTTCGGACAATGCTCCTTCGGATGGGTCCGGAGCCGCTGTGCAGGTACTGGCTTCCGAAGGGGTTTTCAGGCCTACTCAGCTTCTAATAAAGGCAAAGCCAAAGACAAAGACTCCTTCCAAATCAAAAACTGCAACACGGGCCTCTTCTGACCCGGCTCCCAAGTCACAGAAACAGTTACTTAAGATGCAGGAGGACTTGCTTACTATGATTAGGGGTTCACATCCCCCTCCAGATAAAAGGCCAAGGCAGGAAGTTTATTATGACTCCTCTGATCAGGCTTCTGTTTCTTCAGTTTCTTCTTATGACCAGGATTATTCTTTCCCTCCTTATGAGGATTCTGATGCTGAGGAATCCATTCTTTCAGCTTCTCCCCCTGAGGACTTCTCTTTTGGGGAAACTTTGCATGAAATGAGGGAACATTTCCACTGGGAAGGACAGGAGTATTCGGAATCTAAGAAAAGATTAAGGGATTTTCTTCTTCTTCCCCAACATAGACCCCTGGCTATTCCTCCTATTTTGGATATTGTGGATGATGCTTTTTCGGAGGCTAACTTAACCCCTGACTCTTTTCCTCCAGCTCCTGTTAAGCCTGACCGATATTACAGGGTTCCTGATTCCCACCAGTTTTTATACAAGAACCCTACTGCTGACCCTGAAACCATTTCTCAGGGTCCTAAGGGAGTTGAGGCCGCTTCTCCTAAAAACCCCATTCCCACTGAGAAGGATTCCAGATCTTTAGAAAGATGGGGCAAAAAAGTGTACACTTCTGCTACTTTATCTATAAGGGCTTTAAATTGTCAGTTTCATATGCTGAAATACCAGCAATTTCTCCTGTCTGTTTTAAAACAAAAGCTAACTTCCATTTCCGCCTGTGCAGATGATAAGGAATTACATGACTTAATGCATGCCACAGAACAAGTTGGGAAGCATGGTTTACACTGTGGATTTGATACCTTGGAGGCTTCTTGTAGGGCTGCTGCCTCTGGCACAGTAATTAGAAGGCATGCATGGTTAAAGGAACAAAATTTGCCAGATCAAGTAAAAGCTAAATTATTGGATGCTCCTGTTCAGCATAATGTTTTGTTTGGATCTAAAGCTGAAGAGGTGATTAAAAAGATGGAGGACAAGGCAAAATCCATGCAAACAGTTAAAGATTTCTTACAAGTACAGCCACCCAGATTTAGTAGGAATTGGCCCACTAAAAATTGGTCCTTTCCCAATTCAGACAGGCCTCAGAGGGGTAGATACAGACGCTCCCGAGGAAGGCCTCAAATACAAGCCTCTTATAGACCGAGACAGTGGACTGCTTCCACCCCTAGGGGAGGAGAGGACAGGTCGCAAGCTCATAGGAAACTGACTCAATGACTCCCTCTGTTGGGCTGCAGGAACTTCTTGCCTGGAAGCCCCTCTCGGAGGAAAACTTTCTCTTTTTCACCAAAATTGGACTCCTATAACCCAAGACAAGTGGGTTCTGGATGTAGTTTCAAGAGGTTACAAATTCCATTTTCATACCCTACCAAGACCAAGCGGATGGCCAGATCTTCCAAAACATCAATGGACAGAGGCCTTAAACCAGGTGGAAGCTCTCTTGGCTATGAAAGCCATAGAACTAGTTCCACTTTCAGAGATGGGACAAGGTTTTTACTCGAGGCTCTTTCTAGTCCCCAGGAAGCAAAATTCATGGAGACCCATTCTGGATCTGTCAGTCTTGAACACTTTTCTAGAGATTCCAAAATTCAAGATGCTTACCCTACAGCAGCTACTCCCAATGCTGACCAAAAATGCATGGATGGTAACTTTAGATTTAAAGGAGGCATATTTACACATTCCCATCAGGCAGGACCGCAGAAAATACCTCAGGTTCAAGGCCGGATCGAGGCACTTTCAATTCTCTGCGCTGCCCTTTGGATTGTCTACTGTGCCCAGGGTCTTCACCAAATGCCTGGCTCCAGTAGTAGCTTATTGCAGACTCAAGAGAATTCAAATTTACCCTTATCTGGACGACTGTCTTATTCAGGCAGACAGCAAGGATGTCTTACTCCAGCATCTACAGTTTGTTCAGAATCTTCTCAAGTTCCTGGGGTTCACTGTAAACATAAAGTTAAATTTGACTTCCTCACAACAGATAATTTTTCTGGGCGCTTCTCTAAACACAACAACCCAGATGGCATTTCTGACATAAGAAAAACAGTTACAGCTGGCTTCAACTTTCAAAACCTTGGCAACTTTAACTCTGCTATCTGCAAGGAGATTCCTGCAGGCTTTGGGTTACATGGCCTCCTGCATCCTTCTCGTACCATATGCAAGACTACATATGAGGAAAATTCAGTGGTACCTAAAAAGTGTATGGTCTCAGCATTGCCACAGTTTAGACATACTGATCTCCTTCCTGCCTTGTCTTCAAAAGGAATTCCTTTGGTGGTCCAAGGCATGTACTCTAAACAAAGGAAAACCCTTCTGCCTGCCTCCTGCCACTCAGATACTAACCACGGATGCCTCAGATTATGCCTGGGGAGCCCATTTTCAGGGCAACTGTCTGAAAGGCCTTTGGACAAAGGATCAGAAACACCTGCATATCAATTTAAAGGAAATGTTAGCCGTTCAAAAAGCCCTATTGGCCTTCAGGAATCTTCTACAACCAGGACACCTACTGATACGGACAGACAACACCACAGTTATGTGGTACATAAACAAGCAAGGGGGATCTTATTCCTACCCCCTTTGCAGACTAGCCATGGATCTGTGGAACACAGCTCTAGCTTGCAATCTGGACCTTCAAGCTCAGTTTCTACCAGGGAAGCAAAACTTCCTGGCAGGCAGTCTGAGCAGAAACCTTTCGGACCCACACGAGTGGATGCTGGACACTGAAATATTCAAGATGATAACAGCAGTCTGGGGATGTCCTCACATAGACCTCTTTGCATCCCACCTCAATCATCAACTACAGATTTTGTGTACCAGGACTTTCCACGAACAAGCTTGGAAAGTGGATGCACTATCATTCAGTTGGAGAAACCTCTCGGGATATGCCTTTCCGCCTCTTCCTCTTCCACGGGTATTATTAAAGATCAAACAAGACAAGCCCAAGATGATAATCTTGCTGGCCCCAAATTGGCCTCGACAGTTTTGGTACCCAACTCTGAAAAACCTTTGTCTGGAGCCCCCTTGGATTTTTACCACAGACTCCGAACCTTCTGTCCCAACACCAGGGTCAGTTTCTACACTCCCAGGTCAGAACACTCAGCCTGGCGGCCTGGTTAATCCAGGGTCTTTGATTCATTCTCTCCTACCCAAGCAAGTTATGGATGTCATTTTAGAAGCCAGATGTCCTAGCACTAGAAAATCTTATGCAGGAAAATGGAAAAGATTTTGTTCCTGGATGCAGGCTCAGGATTATGATCCTCTTCTTCCTAACATTCCTTTGATTTTACTTTACCTGACAGACCTCTTACATAAGGGTCTCTCTTTCTCTCTCTTCCATTAAGATACATGCCTCTACTATTTCTGCTCATTATAATACAGACCCCCCAATCTATTCCCACCAGCTCCTGAGACAGTTTCTCAGAGGAGCTAAGAACTTAAGGCCCCCTAGATCTCCTCCCATTCCTGCTTGGGATCTCAACTATGTTTTGGAAAAGCTCACCTTGCCTCCTTTTGAGCCTGCTGCCACTTCTGACATCAAGTTTTTATCTTGGAAAACAGCCATCCTGTTAGCTCTGACCTCTGCCAGGAGAGTTTCAGAGTTGCAAGCTCTTATGGCTGTGGAACCTTATATTATTTTTCATCAAGACAGGGTGTCTTTAAGGACTAATCCTACTTTCATGCCTAAGGTGGTTTCCAAAGTGGCTTTAAATCAAACTATTCACTTGCCAACTTTTTTCCCCACTCCTCAAAATAAAGGGGAAAGGATCTTACATTCCTTGGATGTACACAGACAACTACGTTTTTACCTGGACAGAACCAAGGACATCAGGAAATCAGAGCAATTGTTTGTTTCTTGTGCTTCAAGCTTCCAAGGTAAAGCCATTTCAAAACGGACCATTTCTAAATGGATTGCTCATGGAATCAGATTTTGCTATACACACCATGGAAAGCAAATCCCAGGGAGTATAAGGACTCGTTCCACCAGAGCTGCTGCCACTTCCGCTGCCTTCCTCGGGGGAGTTCCTACCAAAGACATTTTGGAAGCTGCAACTTGAGTTCAGTGCATACTTTCTCAAAGCACTACAATCTACCTCTCTACTCTAAGTCTAGGGCAGGCTTTGCTTCTGCAGTCTTGCAGGGCCTTTTAGCTGCCCCTTCTTCTTCTTTATGACCACCTCCCTTTCATTCTGCTTTGGGATTCTACCCTACAGTCATGACTGCAACAGTGAAACATGATGAACATAGTACAGTTGTGTACACTTAACATAAATGTAGATGTTCGAGTGTCTTCACTGTTGCAGTCTGGGTTTCCCTCCCTCCTGTCCCCTCTTATTTTTACTTGTGTGGTTCCTTTTTTCACCATTCTTCTGAGGTGTATTTGCAAAGGGTATGGGACCTTATTCATTTTGGGACTCCTGACATCTGGGGCAAGAAAAACTGGAGAACATGGCGTTGGCTGTCAGCTTTGTACTCCTGGCACTCTGACGTCAGGGAGCATGGCTGAACAGCCGACGCCGGACCCAGACTTTGGGATTCTGGCCGACCGAGGACTGCCTGCCGGCAGGGGAGAACCCTACGGTCATGACTGCAACAGTGAAGACACTCTAACATCTACATTTATGGTAAGTGTACACAACTGTACTTTCCCTGTGTCCATACTAATTAATATGTTCATAGCAGAAAGATACGTCCCATCACTGTGGAAAAAATCCTACATCACACCACTGCACATCTACAGAGTTTGATGACTACAGACCAATAGTGATTCTCTTCCCCCCTCTCCAGAATATTAGAGAAATGCAGCTGATGCAGTACCCAACCTCAAATAACCTGCTCTCAGAAATGCAACATGGCTTTAATGCCCAGCGCAGCACCACTACTGCTCTACTATTTTACCAGTATAATAAACCAACATGGAAACAATGGTCTGCTTGTGTCCACCATATTCTTAGACTTGTCAAAGGCATTTGATACTGTGTTGCACCAGCAACTGCTTGTTTGACTGTCCTCACTAGGACTGACTTTCACAGTAGTCCTTGTGGTTCATTACTTGCCTATCTGGAAGGCAACAAGCCATTAAATGGCAACAAACCTACTCATCCTTTTAACAAATTACTACAGGCGTCTGTCAGGGCTCCATCCTGGCTCATCTGATATTTAATATGTTTTTAAGACATCCATTCACCCTGCTAGTTTAATTCTGTATGCAGACAACTCAACATCAATGTGTGCAGCTTCAACAATAAATGAGCTCCAAGACATTACCCAAAAATCTTTCTTTCTCCTCTGTAGAAACCTGTGTCAAAGGATCAGACCTGCTAATTAACCCCAAGAAAACTAAGTTGATGCTTTTCACCTCAAAAATTTGCCAAAATCAAAATAAATATTTTACCATAAACACCAGAAAAGCCCAAAAAAATGGATAAAGCTAAGAAATAGCTCCGCTGGTCACCCACAAGTAAAAAATAGTCTGTTTTATTAAGCAGTTTTTGTCTCTCCTTATAGGGAGACTACTTCAGATAACACACGTGTACAAATGCAAAGTTTAAATAAAAAAAGTCATCAATCATAACGCACACCTCCATTTAAAGACACCCGTCCCTATGAGATCCACATATTAACTGTAACATTTATTTTAATATTTTACAAATAATGCCTTAAATATACTCTTACTAAAATATTTAGCCTAAAATTCAAAATCAACATTAAAAATAAAAATATACATGAAATAAATAATGTCTTCATTCTGATGAAAATTAAAATAATTTATTAAAATTTATCCTGATCCATTCTGTCCACATGACCACACCTTACAACCAGAGGGTATGGGCTCGCACCTTTCATGAGCCTACCTAGGATAGAATACACTTAATTCAATCCTGGAAAATGACAGGCATCTGTACAAAGCTGCCACCTCATTTCAAGTTTCTCCAACATTAATGAATCGGAACCACCTCTTCCATTTGAATTCACAGTCAATAGCCCTATAAATTTGAATGTATGATCTGGAAATGCTTCAACATGTCTAGCTAGTGCACTTTCTTTTTTCATTTTGGAACTATAATGTAAATGCTCATATACTCTTTCCCTTAATTTACGGTCCGTTTTTCCAATATAGAAAGCCGGACAGTGTTGGCACTGAGCCATGTAAACTACTGCTCTACTCTGACAGTTGAACTTATGTTTGGTCACATATTTATGTTCCCTCAATGTGAAGCATTGGCCAACCTGCATGTGTTTGCAAAAGTTACACATATTACATTTACCCATACCTGTTCATGTACTTAAACCTTTTGCCTTGTATTGTAATATATTTTTCAGGTTTTGCCCTCGTTGGAACACTGTATTCTTGGTGCTTCACAGAATTTATGCTCGAGAACATTGTCATTTGTAATTAATGATCAATTTTTGTTAATAAGGGAGTATAAAGCTGGAGCATTGACACTATATCTAGTAATCAGGGCTGTAGTACTGTATTCTCTCGTCCTTGGTACCATACTCATGTCCCCCACATTGTTACCTCCTATTGTACCCTTCATGCTCAAGATTGGTTTATAAAAAACACCAGCCCTCTTATCCTGGACTTCTGTAATCAATTAATTGATTAGTTGTTCTGGATAACATCTTACCTTAAACATGTTCCTCAGGTTATTGCATTCCAACACAAATTCATCATCACTGGTCACCATCTGGGCAGCTCTTACTAATTGCCCCTTGACTATTGAACATTTTTGAAGTAATGGGTGGCAACTAGTAAAGTGAAGGAATGTGTTGGAATATGTTTCCTTCTGGAAAATTTGTGCACAATAACTGTTGGTAATGTCTTTCCTGAGGTTAATGTCCAAATAGGCTATTGATTCAGTGCTAAAAGTAAATGTGAATGTAAAAAACTGGGTTGTATTGTTAAAATAAGTAATCATATCTGTAGCCTGTTTTTTGTTCCCATTGTAAGTCATAAAAATTATCATCCAAGAACCTAGTGTAATGGATAATCCGGTTGGCAATCTTCTCATTGTTTCTCACAAAATGTAACTCCCAATATGTCATTATTAAGTTCGCTAGGCTGGCACCACATGGTGAACCCATGGCTACCCCAGCTTTGTGCAAGTAATATTTGTTGAAGGTTATGAAATTCTGTGTTAGCACTATGTCTATGAGTTCACATACAAGAGAAACGTCATCCTCAGGTGCTCCTTTACTGCGCATCATATAGCTTACCCATTCTTCTACTCCTACATGAGGAATAGAAGAGTGTAGATCTTTAATGTCAACTGTGATAAAATTGTAAATGGGGTTAAACTCTATTGCATTAATGTTTGAGAGGAAGGTCCAGGAGTCTTTGCAAATTT
This sequence comes from Protopterus annectens, assembly GCF_019279795.1. NCBI lineage: Eukaryota > Metazoa > Chordata > Ceratodontiformes > Protopteridae > Protopterus > Protopterus annectens. The sequence continues at coordinate 1,703,413,901 of NC_056739.1, read as the reverse complement.
GACTCTCCTGGGTCACATATCTCCAACTTTTGATCTATGACCTTTGCCAGGGAGTACGTGATACTGTGCCTTGCATCCACCAACAGTCTCATGGGGGGATTTATACTTTTATGGACATTTGTTATTCCAAAAAATATTGGAATTCTTGGGGCTGGCATTACTAAATAGTTGAAGAGGTCTATATTAATCCTAACCTCAATGAACAAGTCATTTAACCAAGATTTAATTTTTGAATAAGCTCTAGAAACTTCCTGTTAAGTTTCACTGTTCAACACTTTTTCCATCCTGTTGATGTAATCGTCAGTAAACATAATTTCCAACCCGCCCCCCCTTATCGGGTTGCATTACATGCATCGCTCCCTGTCTTAGCCCTTCTAACAACAATTTTTCATTCTTACTAGTGTTTTGGACAAATATATTCTGCCTGTTGCCTTGTTCTATTATGCTTCGTAAGTCCAACTCACAAATTTCTTCAAAAAGATGCAAAGTAGGGTGTAAAGGTGGATAAAATGTACTAGCCAGTTTATATTTATACTCCTTCATGACATTATTGTCTTGACCAAATAACACCCTAAAGTTTAGTTTCCTTATGAAAAGTTTCAGGTCTATAAGTTTATTTGCATGAAGGAACAAAACTCTGCCGCTTGGCTAAAAGATCCGCCAAACTCTGTTCAATATTCATCGTTGTATAAGTATATATTTTAAAGTCACGGTCAGAGTTCTGTCCAATCTCACGGGTATGTTCAGATTGCTCCTCTCCATAAATTATCTGCACCTGTTCCGCTTGTTCATGTTGGTATTGTTGTTCTGATGTGGTCCGGCCCCCCTTCCATTCTGGGGTACTGGATAAGGGTGATGGTTCAGTGCTTTGTTCTGAAAATTTCCTTCCTCCATTATTTCATTTGCCTCATTATTCTGTATTCTACTGTTTGCTAAACGTGCGCTTCTCCTTGGTTCTGGTGTATTGTGTGTATGGTTAGGGTCATCTTTACTTTCTACATGTTCACTCTACATGCACTTCTCCTTGGTTCTGGTGTATTATATGTACGGTTAGATTCATCATTACTTTCTACATGTTCACTATACATGCACTTCTCCTTGGTTCTGGTGTATTGTGTGTATGGTTAGTCATCATTACTTTCTACATGTTCACTATACATGCACTTCTCCTTGGTTCTGGTGTATTATATGTACGGTTAGATTCATCATTACTTTCTACATGTTCACTATACGTGCACTTCTCCTTGGTTCTGGTGTATTGTGTGTATGGTTAGAGTCATCATTACTTTATGCATGCACTTCTCCTTGGTTCTGGTGTGTTGTGTGTTTGGTTAGATTCATCATTACTTTCTACATGTTCACTATACATGCCCTTCTCCTTGGTTCTGGTGTATTATGTGTGTGGTTAGGTTCATCATTACTTTCTACATGTTCACTATACATGCGCTTCTCCTTGGTTCTGGTGTATTGTGTGTTTGGTTAGATTCATCATTACTTTCTACATGTTTGCCTGTTATATGTGCAAGTTCAACAGTCCCATTCCTATTTTGCAAGGAATTACTTTGTGAAAAAGGTGGTTTAGGATACGCTGTGCCTGTAGAGTAAGCTTGCTTGTCCCTCTGCAGCTTCTTAACTTTCATAGCCTTAAGTTTGACCATATACTGGTCTATACTTGAATATGTCCTCTCATATTCAAACCTGTATCACTGAAACTGCATCAGCCTTTATTAACGTATCTAATTCTGTAGGCTCCTTGACTAGGACTTCAGCATTTTTTTTTTATAATGGGTGCAAATCAAGTCCAATAACTCTAAACCATGTTTGTTGAATAAGTTTAACAGATCTTTATGAAAGTAAGACCCCTCTATCAGACCCGTAGGGTATTGCCAACTCCTCAGCCCTTTAGGTACAATACCCTCGCTGATACTCTCTTTAAAGTAATTTCTAACTGTAGTTTTTTTGTACTTTACTAACCGGTTGTCAAATTGCTGCAGTAATTAAGAAATATCGGCTACCCCTCCAGCCGGTTGCTCCTGTTGGTCCTCGCTGTCATTGTTGAACCCCAGTGACAGGGATAACCAGTGTTCCAAATTAGGAGCTCCAATAAGCCCTGAGGGTGTTCTGCCGATATTTATTAATCCACTGTTGGTCCTTGCTTCGTTGGTAGGGCTTGTACCTCACCCTGGTTGATTCAAGTTGTTGTTCATTGCTGCTGCTGAATAGGAAGGTCGGGCAGCTTCAGAGGAACTCATTCCATTCCTAAAACTGCTCAGGTGAGCAGTTTCCTGTGTAACCTACATTTCCGCCCACAGAGATACTGATGCTGAAACCAGATTATGATTTGTTGTCCCTCCATTCTGAGTTAGGTTTGATGCATCTAACCTTTGAGAGGTTATCCACTCTCTGGGATAGTGCTTCTATAAGTAAAGTCAGGTCTCCTATGCTGTCATTTTGCGGATTTGATGAAGGTGTAACTTGGGAGATTTTCATGGCTGCTGCACACATTTAAACACTAGAAAAGCCAAAAAAAAACACAAACTGGATAAAAAAGCTAGGAAATCACTCCACTGATCACCCACAAGTAAAAAATAAAGTCCGTTTCATTAAGCGCTTTTCATCTCTCCTTGTAGGGAGACTTCTTCAGATAACAGACCTGTACAAATACAAAGTTTAAATAAAAACTGTCATCGATCATGTGACACTTACACACACCTCCATTTAAAGACACCCTTCCCTATGAGATCCACATATTAACTGTAACATTTATTTCAATATTTTACAAGTAATGCATTAAACAATAAGGAGATTGCCAACCGGATTATCCATTACACTAGGTTCTTGGATGATATTTTTATGATTTATAATGGGGACGAAAAACAGGCTACAGATATGGTTACTTATTTTAACAATACAACCCAGTTTTTTACATTCACATTTACTTTTAGCACTGAATCAATAGCCTAATGATATTTTTATGATTTATAATGGGGACGAAAAACAGGCTACAGATATGGTTACTTATTTTAACAATACAACCCAGTTTTTTACATTCACATTTACTTTTAGCACTGAATCAATAGCCTATTTGGACGTTAACCTCAGGAAAGACATCATTACCAACCGTTATTGTGCACGAATGTTCCGGAAGGAAACATATTCCAACACATTCCTTCACTTTACTAGTTGCCACCCATTACATCAAAAACATTCAGTAGTCAAGGGGCAATTAGTAAGAGCTGCCCAGATGGTGACCAGTGATGATGAATTTGTGTTGGAATGCAATAACCTGAGGAACATGTTTAGGGTAAGATGTTATCCAGAACAGCTAATCAGTGAATTGATTAGAGAAGTCCAGGGTAAGAGGCTGGTGGGTTTTATAAACCAATTTTGATCATTAAGAGTACAATAGGAGGTAACAATGTGGGGGACATGAGTATGGTACCAAGGACTAGAGAATACAGTACTACAGCCCTGATTACTAGATTCAGTGTCAGTGCTCCAGCTTTATACTCCCTTAACAAAAATTGGTCATTAATTACGAATGACAATGTTCTCAGGCATAAATTCTGTGAAGCACCAAGAATAGTGTTCCAACGAGGGCAAAACCTGAAAAATCTACTGCAATACAAGGCAAAAGGTTTAAGTACACGAACAGGTGTGGGTAAATGTAATATGTGTAACTTTTGCAAACACATGCAGGTTGGCCAGTGCTTCACTTTGAGTGAACAGAAATATGTGACCAAACATAAGTGAGTACAGCAGTAGTTTACATGGCTCAGTGCCAACACTGTCCAGCTTTCTATATTAGAAAAACAGATCGTAAATTAAGGGAAAGAGTATACAAGCATTTATATTCTATTTCTAAAATGAAAAAAGAAAGTGCACTAGCTAGACATGTTTAAGCATTTCCAGATCATACATTCAAATTTAGGGCTATTGACTGTGTGAATTCAGATGGAAGAGGTGGTCCCGATTCATTAATGTTGGAGAAACTTGAATTGAGGTGGCAGCTTCGTACAGACCCCTGCCATCTTCCTGGATTGAATGAAGTGTATTCTATCCTGTGTATTCTTAAATTGAAAAATCTAGAGAGGTAGGCTCATGAAAGGTGTAAGTGAGTCCATACTCTCTGGTTGTAAGTTGCTGTCATGTGGACAGAATGGGTCAGGATAAATTATTTTAATATTTTAATTTTCATCAGAATGAAGACATACATGAAATAAATAATGTTAATTTTGAATTTTAGGCTAAATATTTTAGTAAGAGTATATTTAAGGCATTACTTATTGAAGTAAATGTTACAGTTAATATGTGGCTCTCCTAGGGAAGGGTGTTTTTAAATGGAGGTGTGTGTGTCACTTGATTGATGACTTTTATTTAAACTTTGCATTTGTACATGTGTGTTATCTGAAGAAGTCTCCCTATAAGGAGAGACGAAAAGCGCTTAATAAAACGGACTTTATTTTTTACTTGTGGGTGACCAGCAGAGTGATTTCCTAGCTTTTTTATCCTATTTTACCATAAAGTCAGCAAATAATACCCTCATTGAAACTGTAACTCACAGTAAACTTCTAGGTGTTTTATAATAACTATCTCAAATATAACCAGCATATACTGCACACGATTAAATCTACACACCAGAAACCAGGCTCCCTTTATAAGATCAATGGATTCTTTACAGATACTGCAAGGACAACTCTAGCCCCCACCTTCTTACTGACGACTGTCTTACATGCTGCTCCTATTCTAACAAGCACAAACAATACTCAAAGAAAGAAACTTGCCTCCTGCTACAATAAAATAGCTGAATTTGCTACCAGTCTCCCTCATAGGACCCACCACTGTCTTAACTTAAAGCAATTAACCTGGCTTGAACTGCACAACTGTCAGTGTATTCATAACTGACTACAACCCACAAATTTATTCATCATCCTGAAAAATGCCTTGCACTGCAAAAGTTATTACTACCTACTGTCCAGCAAGGGACCTCCCATTCTAATAACAAATTCTTATCACTTACAAGTAAGGTAAATAATATTGCAGGAGACTTGCTGTATTCCCAATGCATTGCTAAACTCTGGAATAGTATCCGCATGCAAATAAAACTCTCAGACAAACTTGGTAGCTTTAAACTACTGCATAAAAAATATCCTAACCAATCCTGGTCATGTACATGCTCATCAGAGGGTTAAAACTATTTTACTGTACAATACTCTCCAAATATTGTCCTTTAAACATAATATTCTCACCTTCTTACTGATCTGACAAAACAATTTTATACATAACTGCTGTTTGTACAAGCCACTAAGTTGTAAGTGGGCTTTCTCTTTAGTAACTTCCACCTCTGTAAAATCTTAGAATGTATAAATGTACATAGAAATGTAACTAGTCTGTTTCACTGGAACTTGGTATAAAGCAATTTTAAGCAAATGGATCTTTTCTCCCTGGGCCTGCCCTCAGCTGAAAATAGGTATTACCCAGTTGGACTTTCCCAGTAAACAAAGACAAATTTAACCATGCAAGAATTCAGTTCCTTAGTCTTGATGCTATCCAGCCCCTCAGTTTAGACACCTGCCTTCTGGCCATGTCCAAATCATGTCGGAGTGGAAAGATTCAATCCCTGCAATAGAACATGGAGAGAAATGGCTCCACTACCATTATCTGCTTCTCACCCTGCCTCTTTACAGAGAAACATGTCCACTAGATGCAGAGATTCTTCAAAGTCATGTGACAAGGAAAGCTTGAAAGATGATTTAAATTTATTTGTCTTGTATCACTTTGTTGTGTTCTGCAGATCAATTGGATGAGAAATGTGACTGCAGTAGGGAGAGGAAATGTATTTAGATGGATGCAAGACCATCTGAACATTGGGTACAAGGGTAGAGTTAGAGGAATGTTACTGAAATTAGGGGATGGGGTGGGCAGAGAGGAACGTTTTCATGAAGAGTGGTACAACTGAGGTGCTGCAGAGCATACTTGGACCATTCATTTTTTTGGGAGAGGGTTCTGTGAGTGTTTTAAAGGGATAATTGGTTTATATTTTGATTAATATATTATAAGGAAAGCATTTACATATGACTGGATGTTTTATAAATTGATTTAAGTAGATTGTGGAAACTGTCAGGAATGTTGCTTTAAGAGTGAGTAAGTGTAAATAATGTAGATTTTAAAGTAGTTTTAACTGTAGGGCTGAATACTGAGAAAAATATGTTGCTATTTAATAACTTCGTACTTTAAAATACTGATGTATAAAGCAGTTAAATTGCTGGGTTGTATAGTAGCAGAAACAGACTACGGAGTTTTGAGTGCATCTGGTACACCTCCTTGTTGTAATTGTAAAGCTTGTAAATATATCAAGTCAAATTTATTTTGACATCCTATATCTGTTAGCTGTAAGGTATATGTGGATTGTACAACTAAAAATCTAGTTTACTTGGCAACTTGTAAACTAACAGATTATTTAAGGAACGTATTTTACAACAACTGGGTGATAGTCGGTCAAAAAATGTATCTAATGTGTTATACAAACATTGATGGAAATACAGGATATTTATAGGTTCATAGGTGTGTACTAGGCTAATGGCCCTGGGGCTTTTTACAAGCCTAGCCATAGGATTACCCTGGCATCATGCCACCCGACCTTAGTTCCCAGTGCCTCTGTCAAGTAGAGCCACTGGAGTTATCCCTGGGGTGAATTTTCTATTTCTCATCCACTCATAAAGATTTCTCTTGTCAAGCAGAGCATCTCGCTGACCCTCTTCATGTATGGGAAGTCTATTCCATAGGATGGGTAGTCTCTGGATTATGAACCTGTCCCTCCAGTACGTTCTGTGATTGTGGTAATGAGGTTGAGGTCTCTGGAGTGTGTGTTGTGGAGGGACTGGGATTTCTTTAGTTACATCATTTCTAACAGAGCTGGGTCAGACACGGCTTTGTAAGTGAAGCAGAGATCGCCTCTAAGTAGGCGATATGAAACAGAGAATAGTTGGAGTTTTTTGAGTCTGTCAATATAGGACAAGTGTTTTAAGGCCTAGGATCCTCTTAGTGAGGTACTTTTGTGGCCTGTCTAGTTGTTGCAGGTGTCTAGTGAGGTACATGACAAATGGGGCATTGTACTCTATGATTAGCCTAATGAGGGAAGAGTCAAGGGAGACTATTACCTCTTTCTTTCTGGATGCAAAACCCTTAGTAATGAGATGTACCACATAGAAGGACTTTCTGACCTCAGTGGTAATGTGGTGATAAAAAGAGAGGTTGCTGTCAACCTGTGTTCCCAGATCTCTTATAACGCATTCTGTGTTAATTGGACTACCATCAATGTGGTAATTCATGGGAACTGGGTTTTTTCCAAAGGGGATGACTGCACATTTTGACATTGAGCTTAAGGCCATGGTGCTGTCACCAGTCGTTGGTCTCAGTGAGGCCATTCTGTTGGATGTCAAGATTACTTGGGGATTTAATAATGGCTCACAACTTGCGAACGTTGTCAGCCAGAGTGCCTTCGTGTTGGCCTGGACTTCAGAGAAGTAGATAACAAACAAGAGAGGACCCATGACCGAACCCGGTGGGACTCCACTTGTGACTAGTCGGCAGTCTGACTTGGAGTCCGCTACTTTAACACTGTGGGTTTTATCTGTAAGTCAGTTTGCAACCCACCTAGTGATTATATAGGGGGTGATGCCTAGCTTAGTGAAATTTTCTATGATTCCTGAGTGGGGAATGGTATCAAAGGCCTTTGCCAGATCAAGGTAGGCTGTATGAACCACTTTTCTTTCATCCACAGCTCTGGTGACCGACTCAAAGAAGTTGACCAAGTTGAGCAGGCATGATCTACCCTTCACAAAACCAAACTGTGTGGGATCTAGAGTTTGGAGATTCCCTCTATCCTTGTTTATTAGGTCTATGATGATACGTGCCATAGCTTTTGCATATCAGACTTGTCAGGCTAAGGGGGGACAGTTCCCAGGGTCTATAGTCACTCCTTCTTTGTGGAGAGGGATGACTGTAGCAGTGCACCATTTGGTAGGGGCAAAGCCTGTGGTGAGGCTGTGATTGAACAGGGCACACAGGTGAGGTGCCAGTTCACACTGTAGTTCATGTAGAACTCAGCCAGGGATATTGTCAGGTCCCACAGAAGCTGTATTCTTGGCCTTGGGACAGTGCTGTTTTAACCTGTGCAGCAGTAGTACTGGGTGCCTGGCAATCTACTGTTATTGTGATTGGTCATTTGGGGGGGGGGTTGGGGGGGTAAAGTTGGCACTGAATCTGACAGTATATTGGCAATATCTGTTGGCTCTGGTATAGGAGGTACCATTGTGCAGTAGCTCAGGGCAAATTTGGGTATTGCTGTGGAGATTCTTTACATAACTATAGAAGGCCTTGGGGTTATCTTTACTATCTGCTGCAATTCTGTTTTCATAGCTAGCTTTAGAGGATTTGAGGAGGGATCTCAACTTTTTGTTAAGGCTGATAAGGGAGTTTTTCCAGCCTTGGGACTTCACCTTGTTCCGCATCCAGTTCCTTCTTCTGTTGTAGAGTTTGTTTATGGCAGGGCACCACCAGATTGGCTTCCTTTTTTTAAAGGAGATCATCTTGGTTTTATTGGGTATGATGAGATCCATGCATTTGTGTACGTGTTCGTACAGTGCATTGCTGTATGATTCGGTGGTCATGCAACTATTCTCCATTTGCATGGGTGCCATGAAGTTAGCCACCTCTGTTTTTAGGAGCCCAAAGTTAGCTTTGGAGAAGTTTGTCATGGTGGTTACCTTTGCGGGGTGGGGGTGGGAGGGATGTGGATTTCCAAGGTGATAAGTTTGTGGTTGGATCTAACCAGGGAGGACCTGACTACTGGTGTAGAGCAATGGCCGCCCATGTTACTAATGACCAGGTCAAGAATGTTGCTACCTCTAGTGGGAATTGGGCATTGGAATTAATGAACTCCAGGAAATGTTGAGCAAGTGTATTGGTACATGAGTAGTTTTCCCAGTTAATGGAGGGGTAGTTGAAGTCACCTAGTATGAGTGTTAGGTTGGACCCTAATATTCTACAGGGTGCTTAGAAATGTGGAGTGTGAATCTTGGGACATGGTTGGGGACCTACAGCAGGCTACAACCTGAATCGCTACCTTGCCCAATGTTAGCTGCACCTGAAATATCTCTGATGTGTTATGTTGGGCTACCAGTCTGAAAGTGTGCTTATCCTTTATGAATATGGAAATGCCACCGCCTTTGGAGCTTCAGTCCAACAAGGTGTGGAAAGAGTTTTAGCCTGGTAGTGTATGGGTGCTTTCTGCTGCCTTGAACCAAGTCTCTGTTACAGCACAAATGTCAATGTTCTCCATTTTAAGGAGTGCTTCGAGCTAGTGCATTTTGAGATTTAGACTTCTAGCAATTTTAAGCATGACCCTCAGATTGCGTTTGTTTGTAGCTGTTACGGTGGTAATTTGGTCTTTGGAACACTGCCTAAAAAGGCACTATAGGGGTGGCAAGAGCCTTGGCCAGTATCCAGAAGCCCAGGGGTGACAGATGGAGGCCATCTCTGGCAAATCATTGATGTCTTGTCAGTCATGTCATCCCAGGCAGACAGATACTGGCTCCCCTTGGAATGACACCAGAAACTTGGCCAATTGTTGAAATCAATCTGCTTGTACTGTGATATCATTCTGGGTGATGGTAGGATGCTGCTCAGGGCTAGGGTCATACCCGCCTGGGCTACATAATCCGAGTTCTTCCATGTCTGTTTTCATGTAGTCCAGGGAGGTATGTCCGTCATTCACATCCACCTGTACGATGACTGAGTCATATTTGTACCTTGTTGTGGTTACTGGAAAGGCAGGAAACCAGCTTAATCTTCTTTTTTTTACAGAAAGGCAGCTAAAACAGCACTAAAAACAATTCAAGTGCAGTGCAAGCTAGCACACTTGAGTGTGTGGCAATATTGGAGAAAATGCAGTTTAAATAAGTGCAACTTTTTCAAACTGTATTCTGAACTGAATTCAGTTATTGTTTTATTTATCTCTGAACAGTTAAGTATATTTTCTGGCACTTCTTATCAGCTGAAAAGTATACTCCGTCAGAACACAAGACAATTCTATCAAAAACATTTTAGTCAAGTGGAAAGGGAGAAAGCAGGAACAGAAGATAATTCAAGTTTAAGAACCTGAGTGGCTTGGCCTTCTCAAATGTTTTCTCTGTTAGGTGGAATGAGCTAATGACACTAGACTGGGAGGAGTGTCCCAGATCAAATGACACTAGACTGGGAGGAGTGTCCCAGATCAAATTTACAGTATGGCGGGCAACTGCAAAGCCAAGTATAAGAACAAGACACCAATAGGGAGGACAGGTGGGAAACTATTACAGCTACTAAATGAAAATTGTAAACGGATAAAGGAGCAAGGAGACTCTGGAGAACGCTTTTAACTGCAAACAAATCAGTTGTATGATACCTGACCAGAACAGGTTTTTATTTGTCTGTAACACACTGAGGAAGGCATATTCTGCCGAAACCGGTCTGTGGTTATTTGGGTTTACAAATAAACCTTTATATATTGTATTTTTGACTCTGCATCATTCCTGCTTTTTCTGCTGGCCTGTCTTTTTTTCAGAACACAGAAACCTCACAAAATGTACAGAAAAGTACAGATAGAGCACTCACAAATAGAAAATACAACTCTCCGTTTGAAAAAGCAGTTTACAGTTAAGTAATTCAGTAAAAATGCAGTTAGAGTAGAAACAGTATCTAGCAATGGAAAAATGCAGTTAAAACAGTATAAAACAGTACAGAAATTCAGTGAAACTGTAAAAAAAAAAAAAGCTTTGACAGTGCAAAAATGTAGTAGCTTGGCTGTTTAGCACAATTATAACATTAAAGAAGTGCAACTCAATGAAATAAACGTAAGAAATAACTTATTTTGCTCTTGAAATCTTAAGGAATTTCTGCTTTGTCCCAGTGATGAATAACCATTCCACAGTCTGGTATATACAAGCACAGCCCCTTGCAGACACAGGGTTTATATACCAGAAAGGATGGAAGAATCTAGAAGCTCGAATTGCTACCTAATCTGATTGGTCCCTGCTTTTACAACAATCACTTGTGCTAGAGAAGGTCAGGAAACCCTGAGCCCAATGTTAGTCGAGGGGATCCAAGGAATGTGACTGAACTGGATGAATCAAAATGGATTACAGCACTACAGACAGACAAGTTCCCAGGTTTAAATGGGGTTATGCCTCAAGACCAGCTTTGATGGCACAAAGATTACATAATTTAATTTAATATTGCTTAACCGACTCTGCCTTTTGATTTTTTCTTTTTACTTTAAATAGGTTGATTTTAGAACAGGTTGTAGACCCAATGAAGCACTTGTTGTGAAAGCGCTTATCTCTTGTTTTACTGTTTTGTCTGTGTTTTCGTTTTATTGAAAATTGTATGTGTTTAGCCATGGTTGCCAGACCTGTTTTTACATATGAGTTTTGAGTTACTGTGTCTTTGCCGCTTAAGGGTTAGATCTTAAATAAATGCTGTGTGCAGTCTGAATCCTAGGCTTGAGTAGCTTATTAAGTTAACTGAAATAATACCAGGGTAGGCATTTATAGGTGTGTTCAGTTATATGCAAGAATGCATTTATGAAGAATAAAAATTTGGTGTCTTTGTAGCTTGGAAGAAAAGAACAGAAATTTATATAGGAGAGATGGCTGTAGGAACTGTATTAATTGGGAATTTCTGGGAAGAGAAAAAATCCTTAATGGTGTAATGACAGAATGTTGCCTAATTTATTTAACTTTAAATATGATAGTTTCACTAAAACAAATTCCCCCTTTTACAAGAGAGATTTTTGGGGGTGGGAGTGGATTTCTATACATATCTACTTAAATGAGATTAAGAGAAGAACCATTTAGATGGTACACAGACAGTATTCAGAGGCCAGCATCAAAGCCTGATACTGGAACAGAAAGGCAGTAACACTAACACCTGTATGTCTGTTTTGATCTTATTTATATGAGGCATTTACTTACCGAGAGTGTGGCTCATCAAATACTCGTAAGTGTGTATGATGGAGGGCGAAAGGGGTAGAGGAGCAAGTTATGCTGGATGGGAAGACGGGGGTAGGGACAAACTGCTTTATGCTAGATGCACATTTCAATGGGCTACTTAATTTTTCTTGTAGCATGTTTGAGATTTGTTGGGTTAATACACTGATTCAGAATACAACATCAATGTTAAAATCATTACAACTTCAGATGTTTAATAATTATGGTCAGGCTAATGAACTGATTGTTATCTTTGTGTTCTGTGTACTTTTTAGTAACTAGTTGGTATGGGACATGGGTCATTGTTGGAGGACAGGTAGGGTAGATGGGCAGCATGGATGCAGTCTGAATTGATACCTTTATCAGTTTTGATGGCTGTGTCTTTGGTAGTGAAGAGAATGTCAGTGGCAAGCCCTGGTGAAGAGAATGTCAATGGCAAGCCCTGCTGAAGTTTCCTGTGGAGGATTCTTTGGAAGTGGTTGGAGCACAATTTACTGGGAGAATGCAGGGTGTACAGACCACTTTTATGGGATAATTACATTAGAACACTAATTCAACCTTTTTTAACCATTAATTGGAAACTGCTACACTTGATCAGCAATATGCATTAGTTTTATGGATAATTTAATGAAATTTCAGGTAAACCTGTATTGTGTAATTTTAGAAAAGGTGCAGACATGATTTTTGGCACCAGCCTGATCCATAGCATCTGGGTCAATGTAGAATTGTCTTGGAAAAGCCTTTTTGAATGGTTCAAAACCATATGCAGTCAGTTATGTTTACATATCTTTATTTACTATGCATTTCATGTAATAATATATGTTGGTTTTGGTAGTGCTTATTAGATTTTAACCAATGACGTCTGTTTTCATTTCTCCTTCTAGACACAAGACACTTAAATTCTAATTGGCCAGTATGACGGATTCTCAGTATATCCTGCCCAATGACATTGGCATCTCATTGCTACCGTGTAAGGAGGCTTTTCAGTTGTTAACAAAGAAAGAACAATTGTATGCACACTACCTGTCCCGTGCTTCCTGGTATGGTGGATTGATTGTGCTTGTTCAGACTTCTCCAGAATCTCCACCTATATATATCTTGCTTATGAAGTTATTTCGAGCTCAGAGTCCCACTGAATTGGAACCGATAGCATTGTCAGTGGGGCTAACTGTAGATGAATATCAGGTAAATGCATGCTTGTTCCTTTGTAATCAATTTGAAATTACAGCTCCTTTTTAAACATGTTATAGCAGTTTTCCTTTGTATTGTGGGAAGTAGTTACCATGTTGATACTTTTTTATAGTGTTACCATGTTGGTGCTTTTCATAGTGTTGTAAAGTCAGGCAGTAATTTGCCCAGTCTACTAGGCCTTGCCCATGAATTGGTTGGTATATACTGCAGAAAACACTATGGGCCTCAGAATTTTAAACCTGTGAGAATTTTGCTCAAGCTGACACTTTTTTTTGAAATTCTCAAGTTTGTGCTTGAGTCTCTCAGCCACGTGCACAGGAAAGGAGCGCGAGTGCATAGGGCGTGTTGAAGTGCCGCACGGAGGCGTGGAAATGGCGGCTGTCGACGTGCAACCTAAAATGCTTGCATATAACAAGTTGGAAGATAGTAATCACATCTGTCTGTGTCCGTGGATGCTGAAATGTATGGATACTGAAATGTATGCAAAGCATGCAAGAAAGTACCTGCGAACACAAAGTGATGAAGCAAATACAAATGCATGGTAGGGAATAACGAGTCCCTATCCTGCGAACAAATGACATGGAAGACCGTGTGGCCGTAGTCCAACGCAGTGTAGATAGCTATACCAAGTGCAAGTGAAACGCATCATATGTTACCGAGCCAGTAGGTACGTCCAGCCCAATGGTGAGGGTCACCAGCTGACCCATAATGTGAGGGAGGGTACACAGCTGGGCAGATGTGTCCATAAAATACACAAGAAATTTAGATATCTAGCGACCGTATGTCCAAATCATATCCTACAAGGCATGTAATAGTCTCATACAAAAGGTATGTCCGTATTTCACATACCAAATGTGATAGGAAATAGAATAAGCATGTAAACGAAACAGAAGGAGCATATAAACAGCTACAACAATAAGGACACATATAGGCTGAAAGGAACAGTATTATCCGTACCGTCGACTAGGATTACCACCTGTCCCACTTTGCGAGCGACAGTCCCTCTTTAGGCAGTTGTGTCCTGACAAAAACTTGTAAAAATGGCAAATGTCCTGAGAGTATAGGACAAAATTATTCCCTATATGTTATGTAATAGTTGCATTAAACAGTTTTTCTGTATCTAAATTACATAAATGTTATAAGAAGCAGAATAAGCAACTAAAATGCTACAAGAATAAGCTTTTATATAGGCAAGAATTTTAAGTTCTATCCTTTGTACTGACCGTGGGTATGTGTCTGCCTGTAAAATGTGATGTTTGTACCAAAAATGTCCCACTTTGGCCAATTGAAAAGGTGGCAACCCTACCGTCAACTGTGGGGAGGTGTTGTCCACTACAGTCGGATATGTGTACGGAATATATCCCATCCTAGACATAGGAAAAGGTGGCATCCTACCAATGAGTACAACAGGCGGCCAAAATCCGGAAGTCAGTGGTACAAGCTGAACTTGTCAGGATGTGTAATAGTTGAACGGGTAGTACCCGGGTATACCAACCATGTAATGAAAGTTAAGTATGGGCATGTACCTATGTGCGTAAGGTATAGCATGTGGAAAGCAAACCTGGCAGGGGTAGTCCACAACCATACAGGTACCTGACACATGTAGGGTATTCAATGTGTTACTCTGGCCGTGTCATGGGCCAACAACCAAAGCAGTGATGTATGGGGTGTGAAGAATCTGTGTGTGTGGGGTGAATGGGTAATGGTACAATCCTCCAAGGCGATACTGTGTCGTATGCAGAATAGGTAAACCGGAGGTGTATGAGGGAGCAGCGGGTGAACCTGAAAGAAACACAAACACATGTATAAACAGCTGCAATACAAGCAGACAGGCCATACTGTAGAACACAATCCCACAAACATATGAATATTGAAATGTGCGATACAAATGTATAGATATGTCACCGGCACATACCCACAGATTGGTCCTGATGGAACTGGCCATAACAAATGCAACACACCTGGATGCATAATGGACTACCCAGCATCCCCTCCACATCACACAACCCGCCTCCCACGGCCCACCAAATCCAGCCGCATTTGGCCTACTGGTTTGGTGCAACCACAGCTACACATAGTGACCACTACGCATATGTAGTAGGTAGTGTCACCCTAGGCGGTTGCAGGATTGCACACTATGTATCCCTTGCAACACAGCTGGATGCATAATGGACTACCCAGCATCCCCTCCACATCACACAACCCGCTCCCGTACCTGAACGTCCACCAAATCCAGCCGTACTTGGCCTACTGGTTTGGTGCAACCACAGCTACACATAGTGACCACTACGCATATGTAGTAGGTAGTGTCACCCTAGGCGGTTGCAGGATTGCACACTATGTATCCCTTGCAACACAGCTGGATGCATAATGGACTACCCAGCATCCCCTTCACATCACACAACCCGCTCCCGTACCTGGACGTCCACCAAATCCAGCCGTACTTGGCCTACTGGTTTGGTGCAACCACAGCTACACATAGTGACCACTACGCATATGTAGTAGTTAGTGTCACCCTAGGCGGTTGCAGGATTGCACACTATGTATCCCTTGCATGTAAAGCCCTCAGCACATTTTCGTAACTCCAAAAAGATGTTCGTTATTTCGCTTGTTGTGGATTGGTCCAATTTTTGGATATCCCTCATGGGATACGTAACCTGTGTAAACATTAGAACGGGAGACACGAAGTCCAGTCCTGTAGATATCTGGACAGAAGTTGGAATGTGCATTAGAGGTGCATGACAGTGTCCAGCCCTAAGTGGTCATGCATAACCTGCTACCCAGGATCAAACACCTGCCCGTGACTCACATGTCCCGACACGAATAAGCGGGAGAATATTTTGCACACATTCGCATAGTGGCGAATGGTATAAGGGTGAGGAAGGCACTGACGTACAGGATAACCCTGATCTACTGTGTGAGGGACAATTAATGTGTGTGCAGGTTTGACCGACCATACCTGTCAACCTCTGAGAGCAAGGTATCTGGACAAAGCCGTGAAAAGTGGGACAAAGGCCCAAAAGTAGGGACAATTTGTAAAGATTGCTCTTATCAACTTAGAAAGTTGATAGAATAACAGTTTGTACATGGGCATTAATTTCCTGAAGCATATGAAGTCTGAAACTCAACTGTCATTATGTTCTGACTTCAGTCTTTAATGATTTGCTACTGATTTGCCAGAAAACAGTGTAGTATAGAGGTCCGTACATAACAAACCTTCACATTTGTTTACTGTACTACTGCATACCTGTAGTTAATTCATGTCCAAAATAATAATCCTCGTATGAATGAATACAGGAAATAGTCAGATGTGAATGGGAACACCCCTCACTGTGGATTATGTATTGTAACCACCCCCACCCATATTATGTATTGCCAACATAAAAAGCTGCTGACAGGTGCCGAAACACCTGTGTCTGTAAACACAGGTAAAAATGTATAAAATGGACAAATTCTGTCCATGTGCTTTGTCTGAAATTTGAACTCTGAAAGGGCAGTTCTGTTCACCAGGCGGAAAAGCCTAAACCCAGATCACCACATGAACACCCTGACGATCAAAGACTTGTATGTGCCAGGACTATAAGCCTTGGAGTTCTGCATATCCTTGGAGTGATTAAATATGCAGCTTTGGTCCAGAGCAGTAGAGAATAGGGAATGTGTAAAATGTAGTACCGTGTTTTTCCCAGCAGGAGAATGGATGCCTGTGTTGTAAGTGAAACGGTGAGGTGTATGTTAATGTAGCTATGTACTATGGGTATGCATATAAATGAGTCGGAACACCAATAGTATAGTGGTTACAGCATCCGGCCAATGTGAATGCAGTCCCGGTTCAACTACGACTAAAGCACATATAATTTTAAAGTGTAATGAATGTGTCTGTGCTGTATAGACATTTAAATATGTAAAGGTGAACGTGTGTTTCACATATGTCTGTTAACCGGATTACAGATATTTTACTGGTGCCGTCACAATTAATAAAGCCCATGTAAGCACAAAGACTTAGTAAACATATGTAACTCACAATAAGGATCTGCAAGTGTGCCTGCGCTTGTGTAATCCGCTCACAGCATAGCAAATGAATGCTGTTTTCTACATTTTATTTATATATCTATATATGGATATATATATTTGTGTATAGATATATATCCACAGACTTAAACTAAATAAATATATGAAATAAAGAATGTACAGACATGTGTGTGTGTGTGTGTATGTATATATATATATATATATATATATATACATATATATATACATATATATATATATATATACATATATATATACATACATACACACATTAATTGATATATACATAACAAACATATAAACATATGTCCTTGTAGATATAACACATGTACATAAATAGGTTACGTCATAGCTATTATGGATAGACATACAGACTTGGAATAAAGGTAAATACACTACTGCTTTCCAAACCATTGCCTGGAAAGTACCAGTGTGCCAGATCTGCAAGTTCTACTCTTTAAACATGGATATAGGCGTCCTTTGCAGGACCAAAAAAATTGATCCTCTACAGGCACCGTCCTGTAATGATTGATGCAAAGAAGTCACATCTGCAACTACAATATAGCTGTACATGCAACAGTAGCTTGTGCAAGGGTAATAACACATGGGTTGACAGAATGTATGACATATGTCCCGATATGCGGAGAGTGGATAGTGCTTAGAAGTGTCTTCATACTTTATTATCGCTCACATTTAATATGTCTTATGACTACTGTGGAGGGGTGTCGGGTATGTGAATCATGGGTATGCAATAATGTGCCTAGGTGTTGGTTGGCACAGATTTATTAGGTCCGCCCCTTGGGAGTGATTAATATTCCTATGTGGGTATAGCACACGCCTATATTTTCCAAAAATGAAGAACCCATCTACTGGATATTGTGCAAACCATTGGGGGAAGACGTAGGGACTTATATCAGTGTCATGTAAGCGATTATCATGGACGTACATGCGTACGACTAAGATGGTAACCATACCTCTCAACCTTTCAGAATAAGACATCTGGACAAAGGCATATTAAAATAAGTACAAATAGTGACTATTTTAAATATTCCTCTTACAAAGTTAGTACGTTGATAGAATAATGGATTATTCATTAGTATGAATGTTTTGAGGGTTATTAATTATAAAATATTAATGTCTGTTATTATTATCTAACTTCACAGTCCTTAATGACTTGCCACTAATTTAACAGAAAGGCACAATATTATGAAGAAAGGAACAAAATTATAAGTCTAAGTTCGGGACATTTACCCAAAATGTGTACACTTGAGAGGTATGAAGGTAACCCTGTCCTAAATAAATGTACAGAACTAGTGATATTAGGTGGACAGGTGTGAAGAAAGACGTGATGACAAATGACAAAACATGTATAAGTCAAAAGCATGTACCTCGATAAATGTGAATGAATACTTATGCCCTGTGATAGTCAATGTGGAAGGTTAATAGAAACAAAATAAATGTGTCCCTCAGGGTGTTATGCAGTGTCCCCGATACAGTGTTCAGTCTCCCACACTCGCATGTGAGTTCTGCCATTGATGGAAAGCGCAAATACCGGCAAACACATAAGGTAGATGATAGCATAATATGTTTTGATTAGCACCTGTTGGCTTTTGTGAGGAACACAACATTCTGGGCGGGTGTGTCCTGCAAAAGGAATGTAATGGCATCTGGCTTGTGATTTCTTCATATATTGTGTGTAGTGGTGTAATAAAATGATATATCTTGTATCAGACACAGATACATGTTACAGGAAATGGTATTATCGACTATACTACTACAAGAAAAATCAGAGGGTATGAAAAGCGTTTATGTAGTCTTTATAGTATTGACTGCAGGTATGTGTTGACTTGTCAAATGTCACAGCTGTATATATAGTACCTATAGGGCTGTCACCTTTACAAATGATGAAAGTGGGAGCTGCTCTGTAGAAATGTCAGACGTAGCAGGTCAAAACATACCTACAGCCATGCATACTCCACAAATAGACATATTAGCACATATTAGCACACAGCAAAGCTTAGGCGATGAGTCATGAAGCCTTGGCCGGCGTGTATGAGTAGAGTAAGAGTAGAGCAAGGCAAGATGTCTGCCAAGCTATTCAGCAATATCCTGTAGGGGCATGTAAGACAGCCTCTAAAACGAACGTT
This sequence comes from Protopterus annectens, assembly GCF_019279795.1. Taxonomy (NCBI): domain Eukaryota; kingdom Metazoa; phylum Chordata; order Ceratodontiformes; family Protopteridae; genus Protopterus; species Protopterus annectens. The sequence continues at coordinate 1,703,394,505 of NC_056739.1, read as the reverse complement.
GCACGGACAATGTTAGGATATGCAAATTACCCCATTTGTAGGTGAAAGCTATGCAAATTATGTAAATTTGCGATGCATGAAACAGTAAGCTGTCCGTGCAAGAGTAGAATTATGTGCAGACATGTACTCTGATGTTAACAGAGTAACGTTCTGCAAGTAGCTAAACGGAGCAATGTCAGCTGCAAATAAAGGATGAATTTAGTTGAAGCATGCCAATGGCCAAATATAAAGCCAGTGGCAATTTTTCCTTTGGAAATTAATAAAACTTGGCACACAGCAAAGCTTAGGCCAGGATTCATGAAGCCTTGGCTGGTGTGTACAAGTAGAGTAAGAGTAGAGCAAGGCAAGATGTCTGCCAAGCTATTCAGCAATATCCTGTAGGGGCATGTAAGACAGCCCCTAAAACGAACGTTGCACGGACAATGTTGGGATATGCAAATTACCCCATTTGTAGGTGAAAGCTATGCAAATGATGTAAATTTGCGATACATGAAACAGTAAGCTGTCCGTGCAAGAGTAGAGTTATGTGCAGAAATATACACGGATGTTAACCGAGTAACGTTCTGCAAGTAGCTAAATGGAGCAATGACAGCTGCAAATAAAGGATGAATTTGGTTGAAGAAGCATGCCAATGGCCAAATATAAGGCCAGTGGCATTTCTTTTCATTGGAAATTAATAAAACTCTATTTGTCCTCCCCTGATCTCCGGTGTTTAAGCGTAGCGCAGCAGCGTGAAAACGTGCTGCGCTTTCAAAACAAGAAAATATTTAAAATATGCATACAAATTGTAATTTTAGTTAAAAGTTAGTTCGCCATGCAGGTGAATGGCAAGCTGAAGACAACATGGCTACTGAGTACTGGTTGCTATGTGTGGAAGCGCTCTTTCAGAGATGTAACCAAGCATTAGTAGGCAATCCGATGCAATTGAGGCTGAGGATAGTGAATCACAATTTGTCATGCCATATTGGCCAAGCCTCTACAGTGTAGGAGTAGGTTAAGAGGACTATCAGAGTAGAAGATAGGTGACATGAGTGTGTATGTATAAAACATAATCTTATCGGAGCAGTGTGTCACATGTTTGCTGTCAGTTACTCATCGGTGGAAGAGGCGTGTTATGATTTATCCTAGGTAAAGTCAGGAAACTGACTGTGTATGCTATGGATATCACTGAAGTTTCTTGCAAACCTGCTTACAGTGTGTTCGTGCCTGTGTGCGCCTGTAAGCCCGAGTAAGCATGTGTGCGCGCGTGTCAGCCCATGTGCGCGCGTTGAAGAATGAGTAAGCTAGTGTAAGAATGTTGAAGCCCGTGTAATGTCGTGTAAGCCAGTGTACGCGTTTGTAAGCATGTATAAATCTGTACTAACACATCACACACGTACTGCACACTCTGAAACACATGCTGCCAATACTACACAGATCAGTCAAATGGCACATGGATGGATAATAAATCTTCAGAATTAACAGTGCTGTAAACTATACTACATTGATGGTCATAGCTGCAATGCATCATGCCTGCTTACATACACCTAGAAGGATGTCACACTTTGTGTTAACATTTTAACATTAATACAGTGCTATAAAGCCACCCTGTGCATCAGCACCATGTTAGTCTGTTCCTGCATCAATGTTGCACATTACAAGTGGTGGCACAGGTGTCATCATATGCACAGGGTATGTTTCTTTTCCAGAGCCTGTCTTTGAGCCATCCAATCAACATGTAAGTAAGTGTGTGTGTGTGTGTGTGTGTGTGTGTGTGTGTGTGTGTGTGTGAGGGACAACAGTTTTGGCATGGCCCAATGTTGATGCAATGTGTGTATGTGTTAGCCCTAGCTGTTTGTTTTATGTGTGTGTGTCTGCATGTACACAGTTTCAGCATGCGTCAGCTATATACAGGAGGTTGTGTGACAGTCACAGACCGTACCTGCCAGGCTGTACAGATCACCATTACTGGCCATGGACACCCCTCCATGCATTTAACAATATTCTAGTCCTGCACCTGTCAATGTATACACATACATTCTTGGGATCTGTATCACAACCTGTGGATAAACGGGTGTCAGTAATGTTAACCTGATTTTCATAGTATTGTCATTTAATACATAGTTATATGAGCCATACTCATCCTCCAAAGTAATAACCACTGCTGACTGTTGCTGAGATGTGCACACGACCGTTTAAAGGTGATGTACTATCATTGTTTTCAATGTCCCTTGTAATACCCAGCAACAAAATAACTGGTCACTACACAACTATCACCCAGGATCACTACAGCACACAGTATGTGCACTATCACAGAGCCATAGCAGATTTACATACATCTAAGGTGATCACGTACAGATAATGCAGCACATTCAATAGTGCTAATATCCACATACATATCTATATCTACATTACTAATATATATATATATATATATATATATATATATATATATATATATATATATATATACACACACACTTGGCAGGGTTGGGATCAGAACATAGACCTAACTACCTTATCACACACAGCATTTACACATTTACAGAATGTGCTACCCATGATTACTAGATCGCAGCATTCACAGGCATATCTAGCTTGCTGTTGACATCAGCATCAAAGGCAAAGACGCCGTACGCATTCTATGGAGAGTGAATAGTGTAAAAGCAATGTACTGTTGTCATGCAGCGGGAAACTCGCGCACACACACACGTGGCAGGATTGGGATTAGAACACAGACCTAACTACCTTATCACACTACAGCATTACGCATTTACAGAACACGCTACCAAGATTACTGAACACAGTACTCCCAGAGGCATACTTCTAGGTGGGTGACATCATCCGCAAAGGCAAAGACGCCAATAGGGAATGCATGTGGTGTGAGGCATTTAAAAGCATTACTGTGTCCCCAGGCAGCTGGAAACACACACACACACACACACACACACACACACACACACACACACACACACACACACACACACACACACACACACACACACACACTTTGCAGGGCTGGGAGTCGAACATACACCTAATTACCTTATCACACTACAGCATTACACATTTGCAGAACGTGCTACTGAGATTACTGAACACAGCACTCCCAGAGGCATACTTCTAGGTGGGTGACATCCGCAAAGGCAAGGACGCCGATAGGGAATGTATAGAGTGAGCTGTCTGAAAGCATATTACTGTCCCAAGGTAGATGTAGACAAACACATGGCAGTGGTGTGATCGGGGCAACTAAATATCTACAGAGCACTACAACAACACTACATAGATACGGGACGCGCCACAGACAGTACACCCTTCAAGACAGTCAACCAGTGTGTTCAATGTAGGCATCCATCCTGATGTTGAAAATGGACATCTGTTGCCTGGATGTCCACCATCACTATACAGGATGTCAGTGGCCATGCCCATACACAGAGGCACATCACCGACACAAGGTGTCACTGGCCATGCCCACATGCTTAGTATCACACGTCCGTTTGGAATTTACTGTGTGTCCATCTACACAACGGCGTACTGGGCATGCTCACACAGCAGTTGCAAAGGGCCATCTTGCATGCACACGGATACTAAACACGGAAGGGCACAGTATGGTATTACTGTCCCCATGTACATGAAGGCCACTCACATGTATTGACCAGTACACACTCAGGAACCATCACTGAGGTCTCGGGTGCAGATCAGAGGTACACACTGCAGTCTACAATGTAGCCCTCAGACATCACCATGTTGTTGGACCAGCAATACACAGCCATACATCAACACAACATTGTGTGACTTCTGACCAGTGGACTGTACATAGGTGTACAGCAACTGTGCAGACTACACATGTACCGACAGGGTTCCATCATGTGTTATGCATTGCAATGATACCACTGTACATAACCAGGTTGGCTCTACACATACTAGGGGCCCTGGGTCTTACACAGCTGTGACAGATGACCAACGGACACACATGTTTGGATATGTCATACATGTAATTGCAGTGGATATGTGCATGGACCACACACACAACACATATGTACATAGCATAGCTTTTGCTGTCCTTCATGCAGACAAGTGGCTACAGCAATCATACGCACGCAAATGGAAGGTGGGTCCATGGCTGTTGAATGCTAACAGTACATGAGGTAGCAATGTTGACCCAGGACACATTCCCTCTGTACTAGTTACCCATGACACTCTTATCATACAACAGTCCATGTGTTATGTATGTCAACACACATGTCCACCAATTGCAATGCATACAAACATGGCTACATGACAGGCATGTAGGACCAACACACATGTACAATCTGTAGTGTGCATGCAGCTACCATGCATGTGCAGTAGCTGATGTAAGTAACTCATCTGTGCCTAACTACAACATGCAGTTGCAATGCAGCCCCATCATTGACACCTGTATATGGTGACATACTGACAGTACGGTAGGATGTACAGCAGGTATGGATGGATGTGTGTACATAAAGTGGTGATCCACCTGTGTAAATGGATGTTTGCCGGGGACGGCTCACAGGTGTGTCACATGCCATCCTACCATTACATGTGCAAACAGTACGCTATGTTACCGTTACTTGACGGTGAGGGCATAAAACCTACACAGCAGTCAGGTGTTACCGACAGTACGTCACTTTGACACCTGTAACACTTACATCCTCCTATGTGCATATAGAAGCACAATTGCCGAACATAGCATTGGTACACAATGCGGCCAATACTGCTGCATGTCTGTCAGACGTATCATCATATAGCAGGTGTATCATTCACAGTATTGCCATGTGTGTTTGCTTGTGTGACCATATATGCCACATATGGTGGGGAATACATCCCAATTGTTGCACACCCCTGTACACTGTTGTAGACATCTGTACATACTGCAGTGTGGAAAGCATGACGTAGGCAGGTGTGGTGTGTGTATCACACACATAAGCTATCCATATGTGTATGACATCTGTGGTCTCTATAGTGTGTGTGTGTGTATGCAGGTATGTATGGCTGTCTGGTGCATGGAGTGAGGGTGTATGCTACCATACAGAACACACAGGATCCCTAACCCCTCATGGTGATGCAGTCTACTACCCTGTTGATGCCATCGGTCTCAGCCACACTGGCTACCTGTACATGTTCTTTCTCTGTGTCGCTTCATGTGGGTGCACAGTTCTGTGAGGGTGATGACCACATAGGCAAGGGTCCCCACCTCAACACTATGGGCTGTGCGTTAGTGTTGTTGACCCCGTGAGTGTGGGCATGTTCCTGTAATGCGACAGGGTATTACTGCTACACAGTGAGGCCTCATGCTATCAAGTGGCCTCTAACGTTATCATTGGCCAGACCGCTGTGTACAACCCCTGCACCATGTCAACATACCTGTGATGTGACCCGGTATGGATGTCACGACTCTAGCCACTGTAGCCTATTAAACTGCCCACATGCTTCTGGATCAGTATATGTGTGGACATCTGTGGTATGTTAGACTTTCCAACAGTGCGGTTGAGGCTACGTATAGCATGCTGATATTGCCATATGTGCCTGTGAGTACTCCACAGTTACACATGGGAGACTGCAAACAGTGCTACCTGTAGGCACATGCAAGTAGACCATAAGGAGGGAACCAGGGCATCATTACCAACATGCTGTTACTGTTGTTACCGAGACACATACTGTGAACATATAACAATGCATGCTAAACCTGTACTACATGGTATGTCTGGTGCGTGTCAACAGTACACAACTAATGTAATATATACGTCACTCACTATTCTCACACAACTAATGTAATATACACTTCTCTCACTATTCTTACACAACTAATGTAATATACACTTCTCACTATTCTGTTCACCCTGTGCATCAGACAATTTGAGCATGACCCTGCAC